>NC_041384.1:103140561-103156069 GCF_002162155.2 Triticum dicoccoides
GGGCGGTCGGCCGGCTAGTCTCGGCTTGATCGCCTCCGGCAGCAGTCGGGTCGGTCGCACGCGGCTCGTTGCTGGAGGCGCGGTCGGGCTGAGGCTGGCCATCTGCTCCATCTTCTGGTGCCTCCGCCTCGCCCTCATCCTCCGCCTCGTCCTCCTCCTCGACGCTGGAGCCAATCACCTCCGCCGAGTCTTCGCCGTAGTCTGGGTTCATCCCAAACCACTCCAGCAGTACCTCCTCTTCGTCTTCAGACTGCTCAGGGACGAAGATGCTCGTGTCGGTGTACTCGGCGATCGCCGCAGCACGCTTGACAAGGGCGTCTTCCGCAACCGCCAGCTCCGGCTGGGCCTCCGACCGAAGCGTGGCCAACCGGTCTAGATCCAGCCCCGGGTACCACGCCTTGACGAACTCCAAGGCCCAGCGCGCTCCAGCTCGGGCCAAAGAGCCCTTCCAGGCCACGAGGCGACCAGCCGCGACCTCCAACTAGTTGGCTGTTAGGCTGGGGGTGCGCGGAGCATGCATATCCGGCCAAAGGGCGGAAATCGCCTAGGCACCGACGCACTGAAGCCGGCGCAGCATCCGGTGAGCCGGCCGGAGGCGAGCCTCGATGCTCAAGATGTGCTCATCAAGAGTTCGGGGGGCATCAGCGGCGATCTCGGCGCCCTCCGCCCTCCGACTTTCACGATCGGCCTCAATGGCTTGGATAGCGGCCTGCGACTGCCCAGGGAAGAAGTCTGCAAAAGACACGAAGAAACGAAAAAGCAAGTCAAAAACCAGGAGTTGGCACGATCTAAGTCGGCATCTCGAAGAAAGAAAATAAAGAGACTCACCATCAACGATGTCTTCAATCTCGTGGAAGCCGGAGGACAGCAGCGCCTCCTTGTCAGACCAGGAGGAGCGCTCGCTCGCGAACTCGGCCAAGAGGGCGGTTTCCGTCTCCTCCGCCTCCCTCTGCGACTTCGCAAGTAGCTCCTTCTGCTCTGCCAGCTGAGTGGCTAGTAGACCGCGCTCTGTGGCGAGCCTGCTGCACTCCTCCCCTTTGGCGAGCAGGGCGGAGTTGGCTTCGCTCAGCTGCTATTGAAGAGCAGCGTTGGCTCCTGAAGGAAAGGAAGAAAGACAACAGCCGTCAATAAAGTAGGTCACCGGGGAGATCCGGCCCGACTGCTCAGCAGTCGGCCCGAATATCGGGGACTACAGCCCGCGGGTGCGCTAGTGCGCCCCCGCAGAGAAGAAAAAAGAGGGAAGGACTTACTCCGGCTCTCTGCCAAGTCGGCGGTCCGCTTGCCCAGTTCTTCAACATTACGGTTGAAGGCAGTGATGCGGAGGTTGTGGTAATCCTGCAACAAGCATTTCAGACAAAGTTAGTACCCAGAAGTTCATCAATTGGAGTTCCGGGCCGCCTACTCAGCAGCCGGCCCGAAACTCGGGGACTACACCCAGTGGGTGCGCTGGCGCGCCCCCACAGAGAGGAATAAGAAAAACAAAGGCCCAAAGAAAAAACATACTAGGACGGCTGCCCGCGACGCTAGGAACGCCTTGGTGCAATTCTGGAGGGTGTCGCCCTCAGCGCGGAGCTTCGCCTGGACGTCCAGGAGCGCCCGGATCAGCGGCCCTGTGCCGCCTCCTCGCACCCACCCAACAGGTGCGGAGCTCGTCGCTTCGGCGTCTGGAGCCGCCGAGCTGGCGGTGCTGGCTTCCAGGGGGCGGGGTGCCGAAGTCGCCTTCTCCAGACGACGGCGCGCTGGCGAGCCGACCTGGAGGAGTAGCCTCGCCACGGCCTCGTCTTCGGTCCGTGGCACCAGAGGGTCCGCTAGCTGCTCGCCTTGCAGGCCTTCAGATGGCGGCGGAGGCGGCGGCGGAACATTCACACCCGGAGTAGAGGGCTCGCCGCCTTCCCTCTCCTTGATGAGGTTCTCCCCGCCGGCTTCTCCAGTCTGCCCCATGAACTCTAGGGGCGGCGGTGCAGAGTTCAGCGGGGTAACAAGCAAGGCCGACTGGCGGCGTGCGGCTTCCTCAGCCTGCTGCTTCGCCGCGGTGGCGGCTACGGCCTCTGCTAGTTTTTTCTTAGCGGAGGCCTCCGCCCTGTCGGCGTCCACCTTCTCCAGGCGGAGGGATTTTTCTTCGTTGCGCTTCTCCTGCGCATTCCGCTCCGTCGCCTCCCAGAGGTCGGCAGCGGGGTTTATCCGCCGAGTGGTGGCGGGCGTCTCCGCTGACCCCATGACGGAGGCGGCGGCGACCCGCTCAAGAGAGAGGGGAGCCCTGAAGAAAGAGGGGCGAGCAGAGACTCAGACAAAACACGAAGAAAGAATAAACTTTGAAGACAGAATACTTACGCAGAGACCAACGGCGGCTTCTTCACTTCCTTATGGAAGCGGATGGCCTTCGCGGCTGCCTCGTCCCGCCAGGTCGCCACAGCCGAGCCCTCGGGCTTCTTCGGCCGGCTGCTGAACAAAGTCGGCACAGGCCGACTCTTCTTCCCGCCGCCTGGAGCGCCCGATGCGGCAGAAGAGCCCGCGCCCGGCTGGCTGGCTCCTGGCCAATGGCGAGGGGCGACTCCTCCCTCGGCGTCGTCTTCAGGCCAGTCGGTGAAGGTAGCCGAGGGCCTGAAGTCGCCTGTCGTCCCTCCTCCTCCCTCGGCGTCGTCTTCCACAGCTGCCGCCCCCAGATCAGGGTCGTCGATGTCGCTCTCCGCCCGCTCGGCGACGAACTCACGAGCCGGCCCCGAGGTGCCGGCTTGTGGGTGAAGAAGGGGGTTCTAACCAAAGCCGACTTATCAGAACAAAACTCGGCAAGAAGAAGACAATCCAAAGAAAGAAAAGAAAGGCGACTCACCACGGGTGGGGGGTTGGCGCGGGAGTATGGCTCCTTGCCGAATCACCAGACCCGCTCATGTGAGGACGGCCCTGGAGTGGGAGAACTCGGCGCGAGACGAAGGCGGCCACCAGGTCCAGACCAGTCAGACCCTCCGGCTGCGTCAGCACTCGGAGTCACGTGATGGCGCCGGCTCCCGCAGGCGTCAGCGACCTGGCCCGGTACGACCAGTTGGGCAGTCTACCAGCCGGCGGGCCGGCTTCAAAAGCCGGCAGATTGACCCAGTCGCCCCTCGTGGCGACATTCCTGACATAGCAGTAGGACCTCTGCCACATCTTCACCGACTTCAACAGCGAGATGGAGGGGAAGTGGTTGTCGGCTCCTATCCTTCGCACAGCGATGAAGGCGCCGCACCGAGCCGGCACGCCCACGGCCTGGGTGCCGAGCTTGGAGAAGAAGAACTCCCCCCAGAGCTCGAGGGTGGGGAGGACTCCGAGGAAGCCTTCGCACAGAGCCACGAAGGCGGACAGCAGCACCACTGTGTTGGGGGTGAGGTGTTGCGGCTGGAGGCCGTAGAACTCCATGAATGACTGAAAAAAGCTGCTCGCTGGCAGCCCCAGCCCGCGCAGGCAGTGCAAGCGGAAGATGACCCACTCGCCCTCCTGCGGGGCGGGGGAAATCTCCCCCGCCGGCGCAAGACGCACCTGCACACGATCTTCGCCGGAAAGCCGACGGGTCCGGCGGAGGAACTCGATATGGTCATTATGGACTTCGGAGCCGTCCCAGGTGCTGGAGCGCACTGGGGGAGGCACGGCAGCGAAGGAAGAACTCATCGCAAGCTGTCTCCACAGCGTTCGCCGGAGCCTGGGCGTGCGGCATAGCGAAGAAGAGAAGAGGAAGCAGGAGAGCGAGGAGCTGTGAGGAGGAAGAAAGCAAGGGGTAGTGGGAAGGAGGGGCGCGTGTGCCCCCCTCTTCCCCCTACTTATAGCCCCGTGGGCTGCGAAGCCGAGGGGGCGGACGTGGGGATTTACTGCGCCCACAACCCCACGACCCCCACGATCCACGTAAAGTTACTGCACGCAGTAACTTCACAGGAATCCCAACCGTCCATCGGGGCCGCAGCGGATCCGCTCGGGCGCCGAGGCACGGTAGTGGCGGGTCCCGCCTACGGGCCTGTCCCGTCGCGTGCGTGGGCTGGCAGGACGGCCTGGCCACGTGCCCTCGCATGACAGGCCAAGAACGGGCGGCGGCCTGGAAGCTTAGCTAGCACGCCACTTGAAATCCTACCGCGATGTTCGAACTACTGAGTAAGTCGGAATTGAGTGAGTCCGAGTTGGGCGAGTCCGACTCCTTCTAGTCAGCCCGGCAGAAGTCAATCAAGACCATGTGTTGAGCACCCGGAAAGAGAAACTACTGAGGCTTCTCGGCCGATCGTCCGCGGCGCCTCACCAGCTTCGAGGACTACTGTTGGAGTAATGGGCCACGGGTAGGCCAACCCGAGCCCCATAACCTTTCTAGACTTCGGGGCAGGCTGCGCCCCTCAAGACCACAGGGCGAAGAGCCGCCTCTTGGGGAGTCTACGGCAAGGCGGCCGACTGCCCGCTCACGGCCGAGTCCCAGGGGCGACTTCCAGAGAAGCCGGCTTTGGGGAGTCGGCCGGCGACTCCAACAAACCGTGACCTCATCGAAGGGGATGGGGCAGGGGCGTGGCTACAATGAAGCCCACTCCCCGCCCCTTACCAAGGGCAGGCATGGCTACAGCACGCCGTACTTGGGAAGATCTCCCTACGGCGTGGCACTGTTGCCTGGCCGGCCCTGACATCAGCACCACTGTACCGGGTCCTGCGCTCACGACGGCTTGTCTGTACGGCCTGGAGGTAGCGGGGCCCACCAGTCAGCGAGACCTCGGGAGATGGCGGGAGAACCGCCAGTCGGACCCGTCAGGAGTCGGCCTGGGGGAGTCGGCCGAGCCCTCCCCCGGGGCCCACGTGCCATTAATCAAGAAGAGATGGGGAGTAGCCACAGTGATCACCCGCCAGGCGGCGGGGCTGTTGCCACGACCCCATGACCAAGCTTGCGTCATCAGGAGCACGGCTACAGTAATCAGCAGTCGGCAAGACCCGCTAGCGGCGGACGCGGCCTGTCGGCTCCGTACCAGACCAGTCGGCGGGCCCTAGCAGTCGGCGGAGAAGTCGGAGGTCGGAGGCACTGACAGCTGGGCCCGCGCTGTCACACCCTAGCTAGTTCATGCATTAGAGTGTTGCATCATGTTTATTCTTTCATCAGAAACCTGAAATGGGGATGACAGAACCCCCAGCCCCTCTAAAACCAACTAGGGTTTACTAAAAACTTTTTCAATGAACCTGAAATGCCCTTCTAAAATGCCCATCATTTTTGTCTTGGTTCAGAACCTCTGCCAGAAGTGATGCACATTTTCCTAGGCCATCTCAGGGTTTTTGAATTAAATCATAAATATTTGAATTTGGGCATTTAAAATTATATAAAATAATTAAATGCTCAAATATCTCCAAACTAAAATGTTTCATGTTGGAAATAATCCAACTATGGACCAGGAGTAGTTTGGTGATTTTAGGAGTTGCCTAGGTATTTTTATTAATTCAACAAAGTTGCAGAAGTATTAAAAAAACAGAAAACAGAAAAGAAATAGAAAAACTTACCTGGCGCCAGCACCCGGCCCACCTGCCGGCCCAGCCCAGCGCCGCTCCAGCGAGCTGCTTGCCGGCCAGGCAGGCAGGCAGGTGCCCGACGGCGACCGCAGCGCGCGCCACGCACCTGCTCGCCGCCTCGCCGCTCCCCTCGCCCGGTGACGTTGTGGATCGCTCCCCCTCTCTTCCCCGAACCCCCCAGACACCCCCTCTCCTCTCCAGCTCCTCCCCCTCGCGCCCCCAGCCATGGCCGACGCTACCGCCGCCGTGCCTACGTCGTAGCCGCGCTCCCCGCCGCCCGTGCGTCCTCTCATCGTGTCCAGGAGCTCCGCCGCTGTCCACTTCATCGAGCAAGCCGAGCCCCGAGCGCTCGCAACGCCCGAGTCCACCGCAACGACCTCGCCCGAACCACCGTCGCCGGAGATCCCCTTCAACACCGTCGCCGCCTCAGCTCGTCCCCGACCCCGCCGGTGGCCTCTACGGGTGCGCTGTGAGCCTAGCTACCCCTCCTACCCTTCCTCTCTCGTTCCCGAGCCGTGTAGCGACCTCCCGGAGCTCAACCGCACCCACCACCGTGGAGCTCGTCGCCGACGTGCTCCCGGTCATCTTCCGGCCACTCCACGGTGTCCATCATGCTCACCGCGTCACGTAGCACCTAACTAGCTACTCCCCGCACCTCACCGACCCCTCTTGCGTCAAGTTCGACTTCGGCCGAACTCCGGTGGCCGCCAAAGTCGTCGCCGGCGCCAACTCCGGCCACCCCGACCACAACGGACTCCACCAAGAGCTGCGGTTCGTCCTCAGCTCCTCTCCGGTGGCCTCCGCGGCTCGTTTGGTTGCCGGAACGGCAAAAACCACTTCCGCCGCCGCGTCGGGCTCGCCGGCGGCTAAACGCCGGTGCAGCCGACCCGGGTTTGACCACGGGTGGGCCCTGGTCGACTCCCCTGAGTCAATGACAGGTGGGGCCCAGCCCTGTTAACTAATTAGGATTAGTTTAAATTAATTTTAGTTTAATTAATCACACTGACACGCGGGACCCACTGTCAGGTTTGACCCGGACCGTGTCCCGTTGACCTGCTGATGTCACACTGACGTCAGACTGACGCAGTAATTGATTTTCTGGATTTAATCTAATATAGGAAATTCCAGAATATAGTTTAAATTTCAAAAATTCATAACTTTTAATCTGTAACTCCAAATCAGACAAATTATATATGAAAAATGATCAGAAAAATCCAATCTATCCATCTGTACTATTTTCATGCATGATTAAACAAGTTAACTTGATGTTTAATGCAGAACAAGGTAAAACACTTTAAAGGGCCATGTATGAGTTTGAAATTTGAATCTTTGGTTCAAATTGGTTCAAACCCTTCTGGTCTTAGTTGCATTAGCCCAACACACTCATATTGCCATGTTTCATGCATGCATCATATTGTTGCACATTGTTTGGTGATGGTTGTGTATCGGTGTTCTTTGCGGCAGGTTCTGCCACCGAGGAGTACCGTGATTACCCTAACGAAGAACCGTATCAGTGCATCGAACCATCAGGCAAGCAACCAACCATTTGATCATATCGATACAATCCCATGTTCTCACTCCTGCTCTCATTTACTGCATTAAGACAACGCGTTCAAACTGCTGTGTGTTACGGTAGTTGAACCCACTTCCTCTGCATGACCTGTCATTGCCACAGTAATTAGATGAAACCCACTAGCATGTGTAGGAGTTGTTTGAGCCATATGTATGTGTTGTTCCTACCTTGCTATGCCTGCTATGCTTAGAGTCGTGTCAGGTCTGGTTCATCTGGGTGATGGGCTAGAGTGAAATGATTATGTCGGTAATGAGAGTGGTGTGGTGAACACGATTTGGTAAAGGTATCGATGAGAGGCCATGTAGGAGTACATGGTGGGTTGTTTCATTGAAGCCGACCTTAAGCACTGAGATCTGTATGTGTGATTTAAGATACAACTACTACCATGCATTGGGCCCTGAAATATGACCCCGCTCGACTTCTTATCCACCCTAGTTCTCTGTCCAGGAGTTGCAAGTAGTTTCTGGTGTTTGTAGCCTACTGGAGGCCGTGGACAGCGCTGACCGTAGGGGTGGGCTGTGATGCGGTAGGTACATGGCACGGTGTACCGAATACCCATTAGGTATCTCGGGAACCCTGTTCACATCGTTTGGGGCTGTGAGCGAAACCTCGGCCGGGTCTCCTCATGGATGGAACCCGAATAGGCAATAAACCTGGACTAGGGACTTAGGTGTTTAGGTAGGTCGTGGTCTACACCCACGTCGGCTTTTGCTTGAAGTCTGCCGAGCACATGTCGTGTGCAGACGCTATGTGGTGGAAACATGTATGAAGAAGTACACCCCTGCAGGGTTAACATGATCTATTCGAATAGCCGCGTCCGCAGTAAAGGACTACTTGGTTGCCTATACAGTTCATAGACAAGTAAATGGAAACTACTAAAAGCCTCAAGATAAGTGTGAGTGCCGAGGATGGCTCTTCCGTAGGAAGACGGAGGTGGATCCTCGGTAGTGTATTGAAGTGGTGAGTAGTGGACTCGTGTGCGCAAAACCATTTCAAGTTGGAGTCTCGTAGGATAGCCTAGCCAAGAGTCAAAGCTGGCTTGCTGCAACAACTCCACCAACCCTTCTTGATAATGTGCATGTATATAGGATCTGATGTAAGTCTTGCTGGGTACCTTTGTACTCATGTTGCTATAATTTACATTTTTACAGAAGACGCTGCAACCCCTTCTGATGGGTTCTTCGTAGACGTTGACATCAATGAGTAGGCTAAGGCCCAGGTGGTGATCCTGAGCTTGTGAAGGACCACGTAGTATAGCTAGGCTTCCCAAGCCTCTTTTTATTCTACTAGTTGTCTGTACTCAGACAAGCTACTTCCGCTGCTGGTTTGTATGACTGTATGACTTGAATGCCGGGTCGTGTGACCCGTACCTATGTGTATGTTATGTATGGCTCTCTGAGCCTTAAATAAAATACTTGTGTCGTAGAGTCATGTTGTGATGCCATGTTGTATTTGCACATATCGAGCATACTGTGTGTATGTTATTGAAATGCTTGGTATGTGTGGGATCTGACTATCTAGTTGTTTATCTTTAGTAGCCTCTCTTACCAGGAAATGTCTCCTAGTGTTACCGCTGAGCCATGGTAGCTTGCTACTGCTCTGGAACACTTAGGCTGGCCGGCATGTGTCCTTCTTCGTTCCGGTGTCTGTCCCTTCGGGGAAATGTCACACATTGAGTACCGGAGTCCTGTTAGCCCGCTACAGCCCGGTTTAGCGGAGTCCTGCTAGCCCAGTGCTACAGCCCGGACCCACTTGCTGATGACCGACAAGTTCGAAGCTGGGTCATGGATGCCTGTCCCTGTAAGTCTGTGCCACTTTGGGTTTACGACTAGTCATGTCAGCCCGGGCTCCTTATCATATGGATGCTAGCGACACTATCATATACGTGAGCCAAAAGGCGCAAACGGTCCCGGGCAAAGGTAAGGCGACACCCGTGGTGATACCGTGCGTGAGGCCGCAAAGTGATATGAGGTGTTACAGGCTAGATCGATGTGACATCGAGTCGGGGTCCTGACAGCGTTGGTATCAGAGCCGGACTGCCTGTAGGTTCTCCAAGCCAAACTGGTCGATGTTGAGTCTAGAAATTCTTTAGTTATATGTAGGGGAATTGTTTGTGGGTTGGAACGTAAGGCTCTTTTTACTCCTTTATCTTATGACATTCTGATCTGAGTCAGTCTATTCTTCCACCGGGGGTTAAGGAATTAGGATCTATTCTCTCTATCAGGATCACGTGTTACTAATCAGTAGTACCTTATAGGTTTGATGGATACAAGCCTAGTTCAGTTCTACTACCACATTATGTTGTTAGGATGGACTCAGAACTTTGATATGATGATGTTGAGTGTGTATGAAATCCTTTGTCAAATGTCTCAAAATCCTTCTTGAGCATTTACAGCTGTTATGCTGCCTAAATTTTGCTAGAAATTCTAATGCCTTTGCATTATGGTTGTGCTTTCAGATGGCCACTCGCGACCTCAATCAAGTGGTTCACCTGACTCGATGCCTAGATGTACCCGGCCATACCGCCATGTTGGTCAGGGTAATGACTGAGGCTGGATACCGTTGGTATCCCGAGTACACGGTCGAAGAGCAATTTCGAGACTTTAATCAAAGCCAGTATATCTGCACTGTCAGGATATTTCCATCTTATCCTGGATCCACCGAGCCCCTTCACTGCTCCTATGGACTCGGGGTTACTATTGAGATGGCTGTGCAGGACGCCGCCTACTCTATGATGACCATCATGCGAGTCAGGTCTGGCCTATTTCAGGACTCTGATTTCCGGTATATGCCAGGATCACTTCCGGGAGCACAAGGGTATCTCCAGGCTATCTATGCTGACCCCACTCAGGAGGATTCACGGACTCGCACCACTGCTGAGATGCTCGAGGATAAGGACCGTGAAAATCGGGCCTTGAGGCTAGAGCTCTTCAATACCCGTGCTGACCATTGGGCCACGTTGACTCGGTTTGCACCGGCGGTGCAAGCTGGATATTCGGATATGCGCGATCTCTGTCCTGTGAGATCTGCTCTGCCAGACGTGATGGGTTGGCGTGATGTAGGAGGCATCACCCCACCTCGCGGTCCCCGCAGGCCACCGTCTGTTGGTCCAAGACCTCATCCTAGCCCCTATGGTCCTCAAGCTCCGCGGGATCGTCTGTTCCCGGATGATCATGTTGAGCTTCCAGGCTATGGAGGTGACTTCTACGAGGACTACTACGGATCGGTCTGAGTTAGTGGTAGTATCACTAGTTCGTACTAGCTGTGTTGTCTGTCGTCCTGCGTGACTCGTGGGATATGACCTAGTTTATACCGCCTTCCGGAGGTGTAGAAAAATATTGTATAGGAGCTTGGGATGCCTCCGATGAGATGTAATCCTCTTTTCACCGTAATAGTACCTTGTTTGGTCTTGTACTAAACCTTGTATGGTGTGTATGACGATGGAATAAAGAAGCAGTTTCTGTATCTACCATGTCATACGGATGATCATCTTGCATTCCGAGTTATTCCTTACATTCTGTATCCTGTGTCGGAATCTTATCATTCTGACTAAATCATTGTCTTGTTTACCTAGGATGGTCAACACGTGCAATAACCCTGCTCCTCAAGAGCAGGCCGAAGGCAGTGAAGTCAGGAATGCAAATCTGCCTCATCCTCCTTCCCTAGCCGAGGTTATGATGGAAGCCGAAAGAAACAAGCGGGAGACCAACCGTTTGTTGGAGCGTATTGAACAGAACACAGCACACCATCAGAGGACTAACGTGGTGTCACTCAGTGATTTCATCAAGTTACATCCACCCACGTTCCACCACTCCGTCGAGCCTCTCGACGCTGATGACTGGCTTCGCAGTATTTCTCACAAACTACGCTCCGCGCTAGTAGCCGAGGCTGACAAGGTCACCTTTGCTGCATATCATCTTGAAGGCCCCGCCAGTCTCTGGTGGGAGAATTATGGAGCTATGCGCCCAGCAGGCCATGTCACTACTTGGGCTGAATTCAGCGAGGCTTTCCGTGAACATCACATTCCGAAGGGTCTCATGGACCGTAAACGTGAGGAATTTTGCAGTTTCACCCAAGGCCGACTCTCTGTGGATGCTTATAGCAGGGAGTTTGGTAACCTCGCACGATATGCAACTGAGGAAGTTTCTACTGATGCTAAGAAGCAAGCAAGGTTCCATAAGGGACTTAGTCCTGAGCTTCGCCGCGACCTCCGTCTGCATGAGTGCACATCTTTTCAGAAGCTTGTTAACAAGGCCATCAGTGCTGAGACTGGTCAGACTGATTATGATGCAACACGCAAGCATGGCCGTGACGTGGGTTCCTCATCCGGTGCTGGTCCCCAGAAGCGCCGCGTGTGGGTGCCCAACACTGCCCTGCCACCCAGGTTCACACCGAGGCCATCCTTCCAGGCGCCTCGCCTCGTTCAACAGTCTGCACCAGCCAAGCCCTATGGTGGTCCAACCAACAATGCTCCTCCACGTACCAGTTCTGTGACTTGCTTTAAGTGTGGGGAATCTGGCCACTATATGCGCGAGTGTCCCCAGACCAACCCCAACCAATCTGCTAAAGCTGTTGGCCGTGGCAAGCCGACAGGAAAAGTGTTCCACGCCAAGCCGGCCACCACTACACGTGGCCATGTCAACTGTATCTCTGCCGAAGAAGCTCAAGAGGATCCCAACGTCGTTCTCGGTACGCTCCTTGTTAATTGCCACCCGGCATCTGTTCTTTTCGATACAGGAGCATCTCATTCATTTATATCCGAGAGCTATGCTCGTCTGCATAACACCACATTCTGTGAGATGCCCACCTCTATGGTAATTCAAACTCCGGGATCCAAATGGCAAACTTCTAGAGTAAGCCATGGAAACGAAGTCCAAGTCGACAGACTTGTTTTTCTCGCATCTTTGATAGCCCTTAAATCTTCGGATATTAATATCATCTTGGATATGGACTGGATGTCAGCTCATCATGCCCAAATTGATTGCTTCTCTAGGACTGTTCAACTCACCCATCCCTCGGGGAAGATAGTCAATGTCTTGACCCGAATAGCCAAGCGACAGTTATATTCTCTTAACGCCAGCCCTTTGCCAGACCTTGAGGACGTTCCGGTAGTCCGTGACTTTCCGGATGTCTTCCCAGAGGAATTGCCAGGTGTTCCACCTAACAGGGATGTTGAGTTCGTAATAGACCTTATTCCAGGAACCGTCCCGATTGCTAGAAGACCTTATAAGATGGCACCACTAGAACTAGCCGAGCTTAAGAAACAACTCGATGAGTCCTTGAAAAAGGGTTTCATCCGACCTAGTTCATCTCCGTGGGCTTGCCCCGTCCTCTTCGTCAAGAAGAAGGATGGTACGGACCGGATGGTTGTAGATTATCGACCTGTCAATTTGGTCACAATCAAGAACAAATATCCGCTCCCCAGGATCAACGACCTGTATGATCAGCTCGCTGGATCCTCAGTCTTCTCCAAAATGGATTTGAGGTTGGGCTACCATCAAATAAAAATCAGGAACGGGGACATTCCTAAAACGGCCTTTGTCACTCGTTATGGTCAATACGAGTACACCGTCATGTCCTTTGGTGTAACCAACGCTCCAGCCACTTTTTCTTGGTTAATGAACTCAATCTTCATGGAGTATTTCGATAAATTCGTCGTGGTTTACTTCGATGATATACTCATCTACTCCAAGAGCGAGGAAGAACATGCCGAACATCTAAGGCTAGTGTTCAAGAAACTTCGAGAGCATCGCCATTATGCCAAATTTTCTAAATGTGAATTCTGGTTGTCAGAAGTGACCTATCTGGGTCATGTAATATCTGGTAAAGGTATTACTGTTAATCCTGAGCGAGTTCAAGCCGTCCTTAATTGGACTCTACCTGAATCGGTCAAGCAAGTTCGGAGTTTTCTGGGCTTAGCGAGCTATTGCCGTCGCTTTGTCGAGAACTTCTCCAAAGTTGCTAAACCTCTAACCGAACTCCTCAAGAAAGATAAAAAGTTCGAATGGACTCCACAATGTGAGCACAACTTTCAGGAACTGAAAAGACGCCTGACTTCTGCTCCCGTACTGGTACCGCCATACTTCTCTAAGGACTTTGTTATCTACTGCGACGCCTCGCGACAAGGACTAGGTTGCATTCTCATGCAAGATCGACACGTAATTGCTTATGCTTCACGGCAATTGCACCCACATGAGGAGAATTATCCTACTCATGATCTAGAGCTTGCAGCCGTAGTCTATGCACTTAAGACCTGGCGACATTACCTCCTCGGTAATCGTTGCGAAATATTCACTGATCACCAAAGTCTGAAGTATATCTTCACCCAACCGGATTTGAATCTCAGGCAAAGACGTTGGTTTGAGTTGATCACAGATTTCGACTTAGGAATAATTTACACCCCAGGGAAAGCCAACGTCATGGCTGATGCGCTAAGTTGTAAATCTTATTGTAACAACCTGATGTTACAACAAAGTCAACCGCTTCTCCATGAGGAATTTCGGAAGCTTAACCTTCACATTGTTCCTCAAGGATTTCTTTCCACCTTGGTGGCGAAACCTACTCTTACGGATCAAATCATCGCTGCCCAAAAGCGAGATAAGGGAATATCTAAAATCAAGGAGAACATTGCTAGCGGAGGTGCTAGTTGTTTTTCCACAAATGATCATGGTGTTGTGTACTTTGAGAACCGTTTAGTGGTTCCCAAAAACCAGCATCTACGGCAGTTGATCCTTAAGGAGGCTCATGAATCTCCTCTCACCATTCATCCCGGTAGTACCAAGATGTATCAGGACCTATGCCAGAGGTTCTGGTGGACTAGGATGAAGAGAGAAATTGCTCAGTATATTGCTAATTGCCACGTCTGCCGTCGTGTAAAAGCAGAGCATCAACGGCCTGCTGGCACCCTTCAACCCTTAGCTATTCCTGAATGGAAATGGGATAAAATTGGTATGGAATTCATTACCGGATTTCCCAGGACCAAGAGAGGAAATAATGCTATCTTTGTCGTTGTCGATCGTCTTTCCAAAGTGGCCCATTCCTTACCTGTTCGTGAGAGTATAATTGCTAGTCAATTGGCAGATTTATACATCTCCCGAATAGTATCTCTCCATGGTGTTCCTCTGGAAATTAACTCGGATCGAGGAAGTCTTTTCACCTCTCGATTTTGGGAAAGTTTCCAGAATGCTATGGGAACCCGCCTTTCTTTTAGCACCGCTTTTCACACTCAATCTAGTGGTCAAGTAGAACGCGTCAACCAGATCCTAGAAGACATGCTTCGAGCCTCTGTTATCTCATTCGGAATGGATTGGGAGAAGTGCCTTCCATTTGCCGAATTCGCTTACAACAACAGCTATCAATCTAGCTTGGGTAAAGCCCCTTTTGAAGTTCTCTATGGACGACGGTGTCGAACACCCCTTAACTGGTCAGAAACCGGGGAAAGACAATTCTTTGGCCCGGATATGATTCAGGAAGCACAAGAGCAAGTTCGCATCGTTCGTGAAAAGTTGAAAACAGCCCAATCTCGTCAAAAGAGTCAGTATGACCGAAAACATAAGGCTATGACTTTCGAGGTTGACGAGAAGGCTTACCTTCGGGTTACTCCTCTGAAGGGAACCCATCGTTTCGGTATCAAAGGCAAATTGGCTCCCCGTTACATTGGACCTTTTCGTATTCTCGCTAAACGAGGAGAAGTTGCCTACCAGTTGGAACTACCTCCGCATCTCTCCAGAGTCCACGATGTCTTCCACGTTTCTCAACTCAGGCGTTGCTTCTCGGATCCTATCCGTGGAGTGGACCACGAAATGCTTGATCTCCAAGATAATCTCACGTATCGAGAGTATCCCATTCGTATCCTCGATCAGGCCGAGCGTACCACTCGACGTCATAATATCAAGTTTCTCAAAGTTCAATGGTCGCACCATTCTGAGGATGAAGCAACTTGGGAAAGGGAGGATCGTCTTCGACTCGAGTACCCCGCCTTCTTCCCGGAGGAACCCAAATCTCGGGACGAGATTCTTTTGAGTGGGGGTGAGTTGTCACACCCTAGCTAGTTCATGCATTAGAGTGTTGCATCATGTTTATTCTTTCATCAGAAACCTGAAATGGGGATGACAGAACCCCCAGCCCCTCTGAAACCAACTAGGGTTTACTAAAAACTTTTTCAATGAACCTGAAATGCCCTTCTAAAATGCCCATCATTTTTGTCTTGGTTCAGAACCTCTGCCAGAAGTGATGCACATTTTCCTAGGCCATCTCAGGGTTTTTGAATTAAATCATAAATATTTGAATTTGGGCATTTAAAATTATATAAAATAATTAAATGCTCAAATATCTCCAAACTAAAATGTTTCATGTTGGAAATAATCCAACTATGGACCAGGAGTAGTTTGGTGATTTTAGGAGTTGCCTAGGTATTTTTATTAATTCAACAAAGTTGCA
>NC_041384.1:103157143-103171778 GCF_002162155.2 Triticum dicoccoides
TTCAAAAATTCATAACTTTTAATCTGTAACTCCAAATCAGACAAATTATATATGAAAAATGATCAGAAAAATCCAATCTATCCATCTGTACTATTTTCATGCATGATTAAACAAGTTAACTTGATGTTTAATGCAGAACAAGGTAAAACACTTTAAAGGGCCATGTATGAGTTTGAAATTTGAATCTTTGGTTCAAATTGGTTCAAACCCTTCTGGTCTTAGTTGCATTAGCCCAACACACTCATATTGCCATGTTTCATGCATGCATCATATTGTTGCACATTGTTTGGTGATGGTTGTGTATCGGTGTTCTTTGCGGCAGGTTCTGCCTCCGAGGAGTACCGTGATTACCCTAACGAAGAACCGTATCAGTGCATCGAACCATCAGGCAAGCAACCAACCATTTGATCATATCGATACAATCCCATGTTCTCACTCCTGCTCTCTTTTACTGCATTAAGACAACGTGTTCAAACTGCTGTGTGTTATGGTAGTTGAACCCACTTCCTCTGCATGACCTGTCATTGCCACAGTAACTAGATGAAACCCACTAGCATGTGTAGGAGTTGTTTGAGCCATATGTATGTGTTGTTCCTACCTTGCTATGCCTGCTATGCTTAGAGTCGTGTCAGGTCTGGTTCATCTGGGTGATGGGCTAGAGTGAAATGATTATGTCGGTAATGAGAGTGGTGTGGTGAACACGATTTGGTAAAGGTAATGATGAGAGGCCATGTAGGAGTACATGGTGGGTTGTTTCATTGAAGCCGACCTTAAGCACTAAGATCTGTATGTGTGATTTAAGATACAGCTACTACCATGCATTGGCCCTGAAATATGACCCCGCTCGACTTCTTATCCACCCTAGTTCTCTATCCAGGAGTTGCAAGTAGTTTCTGGTGTTTGTAGCCTACTGGAGGCCGTGGACAGCGCTGACCGTAGGGGTGGGCTGTGATGCGGTAGGTACGTGGCACGGTGTACCGAATACCCGTTAGGTATCTCGAGAACCCTGTTCACGTCGTTTGGGGCTGTGAGCGAAACCTCGGCCGGGTCTCCTCATGGATGGAACCCGAATAGGCAATAAACCTGGACTAGGGACTTAGGTGTTTAGGTAGGTCGTGGTCTACACCCACGTCGGCTTTCGCTTGAAGTCTGCCGAGCACATGTCGTGTGCAGACGCTAAGTGGTGGAAACATGTATGAAGAAGTACACCCCTGCAGGGTTAACATGATCTATTCGAATAGCCGCGTCCGCGGTAAAGGACTACTTGGTTGCCTATACAGTTCATAGACAAGTAAATGGAAACTACTAAAAGCCTCAAGATAAGTGTGAGTGCCGAGGATGGCTCTTCCGTAGGAAGACGGAGGTGGATCCTCGGTAGTGTATTGAAGTGGTGAGTAGTGGACTCGTGTGCGCAAAACCATTTCAAGTTGGAGTCTCGTAGGATAGCCTAGCCAAGAGTCAAAGCTGGCTTGCTGCAACAACTCCACCAACCCTTCTTGATAATGTGCATGTATATAGGATCTGATGTAAGTCTTGCTGGGTACCTTTGTACTCATGTTGCTATAATTTACATTTTTACAGAAGACGCTGCAACCCCTTCTGATGGGTTCTTCGTAGACGTTGACATCAATGAGTAGGCTAAGGCCCAAGTGGTGATCCTGAGCTTGTGAAGGACCACGTAGTATAGCTAGGCTTCCCAAGCCTCTTTTTATTCTACTAGTTGTCTGTACTCAAACAAGCTACTTCCGCTGCTGGTTTGTATGACTGTATGACTTGAATGCTGGGTCGTGTGACCCGTACCTATGTGTATGTTATGTATGGCTCTCTGAGCCTTAAATAAAGTACTTGTGTCATAGAGTCATGTTGTGATGCCATGTTGTATTTGCACATATCGAGCATACTGTGTGTATGTTATTGAAATGCTTGGTATGTGTGGGATCTGACTATCTAGTTGTTTATCTTTAGTAGCCTCTCTTACCGGGAAATGTCTCCTAGTGTTACCGCTGAGCCATGGTAGCTTGCTACTGCTCTGGAACACTTAGGCTGGCCGGCATGTGTCCTTCTTCGTTCCGGTGTCTGTCCCTTCGGGGAAATGTCACGCATTGAGTACCGGAGTCCTGTTAGCCCGCTACAGCCCGGTTTACCGGAGTCCTGCTAGCCCAGTGCTACAGCCCGGACCCACTTGCTGATGACCGACACGTTCGAAGCTGGGTCATGGATGCCTGTCCCTGTAAGTCTGTGCCACTTTGGGTTTACGACTAGTCATGTCATCCCGGGCTCCTTATCATATGGATGCTAGCGACACTATCATATACGTGAGCCAAAAGGCGCAAACGGTCCCGGGCAAAGGTAAGGCGACACCCGTGGGGATACCGTGCGTGAGGCCGCAAAGTGATATGAGGTGTTATAGGCTAGATCGATGTGACATCGAGTCAGGGTCCTGACACGCGCCCAGTCGAATTACCATTGTACCCCTGGGGGGTAGGCCTATATAAACCCCCCAGGGCACCCATGCAAAGGGTTGGATCCCAGTAGTTCTATACCATACCAGATAGAAGGAGAGAGCTAGCCTTGCCCTCTCCTACCACCAGACACAGCTCAAGGAGCAACCGTGTAAACACTTGACCCTAGTGATCATGCGGAGACCCCGCAGAGCAGCAGTAGGGGTATTATCTCCCCGGAGAGCCCCGAAGCTGGGTAAGATTCGCCGGCGTGCATGTCTTCGCCTCATCCCGTTTCCAGGCATCAGCGATGTTCTACTCGCCCCCACCATGATAAGCCATCCGTTGGCATATGTCACACCAAACCCCCGACAGGAAGGTACATGGCAAGGAAGACCAAACCCTTAGGAGTTCATCGCAAGCAACACTCAGGAGCTACAGGAGTCGAGAGTCATGCGCGGCAGCCGCCGCTTGCCCGCCATGGCCCCACATCCAGGCGAGGATGGTGGGCTGCACGTCTGCATCGATGTGCTAGGGCTCAACCGAGTCGCGTCTCAGGAGCGCCTCTGGCCTTCGCGCGCAGGGCGTTGCGAGGGTCCACCTCACAGCTACGTTCGCATGCCTTTCGGCCTGCCGAACACGGTCGCCTCTCATCAGCGCCTGCTGAGGAGCATTCTGGAGGCTCAGGAGGTCATGCATGGTCCGGTCCTGGCGAATATGGAGAAGGCCCTCGGAAACCCACCAGTGCCCCCGGAGCCTCCTGAGGCTCCTGGGCCTGGGGGCTCATAAGGATCGACGTCTTCATCGCGCATTGCCCGCTTCTTCAACATCACCCCATCTTCAAACGACACCAGGTGACATCTTTCTAAGTTTCATTTTTAGCTGGGAGCGCCCACAGGGCCGCATCATTCCCAGGTCACGTGGGTCCGTCCCGGCGGCATGTATCTGTTCTGCATATGCTCTTTACTTACCTTGTTGGGGGCGCCCCTCGGGCTGCATCATCCCCGAGCTGCTCGGGCCTGGCCCAGCGGCGTTTGCTTTTCCTGTGTCTACTTAAAATGAATTTCCTCTTGCGCGCTTAACATACCCGACCTAATCGCCTGCTCGATTGATGCCTACCTATGGAGCCGCTCGCTCTAGCACGGCATTTGCGCACGGGTCCGTCCCTGCAACACCGATAAATCTGAGTGGTCGAGCTCTGGCCGCGGTAGCCCCGCAAGGCGCCACCTGACCAGGCCCTCAGTGCCCCAATCACTCCCCCGGAGCGACCAAAGGTTGGCTGGCAACCGTAACAACAGATCTTGTTTCTCTTTATGATTGGTGTGCAGGACCTACTCCAGGAGCAACGCTAGGGACGTCACGAGCTGCCTCTCCCTCTCTCCGGCACAGACCGCTTGCACGTTAAAAGGGGGGTGCCTGAGCATCGCGACTCATGGGCTCCTACTGGCTCTCCAGCCCTCACCCCCTGGCCTTGACCCATGGCATCGCGACCTGTCATACCAGCGGCGGTTGAGCTCACTCGAGGGCCGGGATCTGAGGACGTAGAGCATTAAGGAAAGTGCGGGGGAGTGGGAAGAAGCTCGTGAGGACCTAGCCTAGTAGCGCCTCAGCTGCCACCGCTTGGGCCAGGCGCTTCATCGAGGAACTACACCAAACTCAAGAGATAAGTCACGCCCTTACAAGAGTTGGACAAACGCAGCGCAAAACCCTCGCCCAGTACGGCTCTGTCACGGCGACGTCGCCTTCCTTTCTCGCCCAGTGAGGGCTGCTTGAGCGCTAAAGGGGACCTCCCGAGCATCGCGACTCGGGGGCTCTCACCGGACCTCGGGCTGCTCACCTCCTGATCTTGGCCACGACATCGCGACCTGGCATACCAGCGATAGTTGAAGCCTGCCTGGGGACTGGGACCTGTCATGTAACACCCCGGATGTAATTTACCCAATATGTACTCCAACTCTTGCTGTTTTCGGTGCTAAGTTATTTTATTTTCTCGGGTTCGGGTTTTTGTCTCCGTGTGTTTTTGTTATTGTCATGCATCTCATATCATGTCATCATGTGCATTGCATTTGCATACGTGTTCGTCTCATGCATCCGAGCATTTTCCCCATTGTCCGTTTTGCATTCCGGCACTCCATTCTCCTTCGGTGGTCATTTCTACCTTCTTTTCGTGTGTGGGGGTTAAACATTTCCGGATTGGACCGAGACTTGCCAAGCGGCCTTGGTTTACTACCGGTAGACCGCCTGTCAAGTTTCATACCATTTGGACTTCGTTTGATGCTCCAACGGTTAACCGAGGGACCGAGAAGGCCTCGTGTGTGTTGCAGCCCAACACCCCTCCATTTTGGCCCAAAACCCACCAAAACCCTCTCCATCATCTAGAGAGTTCGATCACGATCGCGTGGCTGAAAATCGCACCTCATTTGGACACTCCTAGCTCCCTCTATGCCTATAAATATCACCCCCTTTCGAAATCACGGTTGAAACCCTAGCCCCCCTCCTCCTCCAGCCGCCGGACAAAATCCGGACGGCCGGACATTGTCCGCCGCTCGCCCAGACCAACCGCAGCTTGCCACGTGCCCCGAGCCCCACATCGCCGCCTCCTCCCGCTGCCGGCCCGTCCTGGCCCGAAGCCGGCCCTCCGCCGTAGCGCCCGGGCCAGATCCGCGCGCGCCCCGCGCCCCCTTCTTCCCCGGCGCCAACTCCGCCCACGCGCTGCCGCACTTTGCCCGACCGGCCGCCGCGACCTCGCCGGCCGGAGTAGGGAGACGGTGCCCCTCGCCTCCCGTCCTCGCGCAGCTCGCCGCCGTCCGGCCGCGCCCCGGCACGCCTCCTCCGTCGGCCGGATCCGGCGACCCGGCCCTCTCCGGCGTCCTCCACCTCCTCCCAGAAACTACTCCAGCGATCTACAGTGAATCCGGCCGACCTCGGTTTCTGCTCCCGGCCAGATCCAGATCTGGAATTTTGCCTCGGTTGACTTTCTCCCGGAACCCTAATTATTACTGCATTATTCATCGTGCCGTAACTTTGCATCCGTAGCTCCATTTTGGGCATGTAGCATATCAAAATGTTCGCTTCAGTGAGTACATCATTTCATCTCATTGCGTCATTTTCATTTGAGCTCATCTTGATGCCCGAAATGCTGTTGGAAGAGTGCTATTTGAGTTAATTGTCAGATCTGCTGCACCAAATAGCTATTTGTCATTTTTGCCATGTTTAATGTGTGCATGATATGCTCCTGAGCACTACATGTGTTTTGTTATATGTTTTATCATCTTTACAGAGGTGCTATCCATGCATTTTGGTGATGTGTGTGGTGACTAGAAAAAGCATGCAAAGTGGTGCATTCGTTAATGCTGATTTCAGGGACTTAGAAATTGCACTAAGTCCTTGATCTGTTTTTATCAATATGCCATATGTTCATGTTGTTTCCTAGTGATCCGTGCCTCTTTTGAGGATGATCATTAAGGGTGATTTGTTCATCCGGTAGTGCTATATCCATGCATGTCTTTGTTTGCAATTATGGAGCACCCTAGCTTGAGTCAATCGAGCTCTACTTTTGCTATTTCGTGAATCTGGGCAGATTGTCTACTTGTTAGCGATTTTGCCGAGGATGTCGTAGCTGATCCGTGCATACTATGATGTTGTTCTTGCCATGTCTAGCTTGCATAATGTGCATTCTTGATGGTTGTATGCTTAGTTTGTCATGCCTTGCACGGTAGTGAGTGCATCGAGCTCGTGAACATGCGTACTCGCTAGGATATTTGCATGCTCCAGTTTTTCACTAAGTCTGAGATCTGATTATGTTTTTGCCATGTTCACATGCTTGCAATTGTATTTTCTGATCCCTTTTGGCTCAAGGTCACTAAGGGACTTTTGTTAAGCTCTTTGAGTAGCTCCATGCCATGCCTTGCTTTGCCATGTTAAGTTCCTGTAGCATATAGTTTTCTTGCTCCAAAGTGTGCTACCTGATCTGAAATTCCAGGCTAGTGTTAATTTCACAAAGTCTGAAATCTGTTTATCAATTGCACTTTTGCCATGATTGTTTGAACCTGTTAATGGATGAATTGGCTGTAGCTCAGTGTTAATCTTTTGTCAAGCATCATGAGTGTATCCCTGCCATGTATTTTGTTGCCATGTTCGAGTGCTGTAGCATATTTATCTTGTTGTATTTAGATGGCTACATGCTGTTTATCGCAGACCGGTGCCATATTTGTTTTGCTTGCCATTTCCAAATTGTGCATCCGATTCCGGCGATGTCTATATCGATTTCAACTGAAATCGCCTCACCTTTCCAGTGGCACTCTTGGATTTCCATGTTGAGGCCAGGTTCTTTCATTCCTTGTCAAAGCTTGCATATGCATCACATATCGCATCCCGCATAGCATACCATGTTTGTATCATGTTGTTTGAGCTTTGCACATGGTTGATTGTGTTCCTCTTGCTTGTTTGTCTTGTTTGGGTAGAGCCGGGAGACGAGTTCGCTAACGAGGAGCCCATTGAGTTTGCTTTCGAGGATCCAGTCAACTCTGACAACTTTGTAGGCAAGATGATCATACCCTCGAAATCACTTCTATCTTTGCTTTGCTAGATGCTCGCTCTTTTGCTATGTCTATGCTATGATGCCTACCACTTGCCTATCATGCCTCCCAAATTTCCATGTCAAACCTCTAACCCACCATGTCCTAGCAAACCGTTGATTGGCTATGTTACCGCTTTGCTCAGCCCCTCTTATAGCATTGCTAGTTGCAGGTGAAGATTGGAGACTGTTCCTTGTTGGAACATTACTTTCTTGTTGGGATATCACTATATTATCTTGTTATCTTAATGCATCTATATACTTGGTAAAGGGTGGAAGGCTCGGCCTTTTGCCTAGTGTTTTGTTCCACTCTTGCCGCCCTAGTTTCCGTCATATCGGTGTTATGTTCCTGGATTTTGCGTTCCTTACGCGGATGGGTGATAATGGGAACCCCTTGACAGTTCGCCTTGAATAAAACTCCTCCAACAATGCCCAACCTTGGTTTTACCATTTGCCACCTAGCCTCTTTTTCCCTTGGGTTTCCGGAGCCCAAGGGTTATCTTATTTTAAACCCCCCCGGGGCCAGTGCTCCTCTAAGTGTTGGTCCACCTCGTCAGCCGCCGGTGGCCACCAGGGGCAACTCTGGGCTGGCCTATCGGAAGTTTAGACAATCTGAGTGTGCCATGAGAACGAGATATGTGCAGCTCCTATCGGGATTTGTCAGCACATTCGGGCGGTGTTGCTGGATTTGTTTTAACTTGTCGAAGTTGTCTTGTAGAATCGGGATACCGAGTCTGATCGGAATGTCTCGGGAGAAGGTATATCCTTCGTTGACCGTGAGAGCTTGTAATGGGCTAAGTTGGGACTCCCCTGCAGGGATTTGAACTTTCGAAAGCCGTGCCCGCGGTTATGGGCAGATGGGAATTTGTTAATGTCCGGTTGTAGATAACTTGAACCTTAACTTATTTAAAATGAATCAACTGTGTGTGTTACCGTGATGGTCTCTTCTCGGCGGAGTCCGGGAAGTGAACACAGTGTTGGAGTAATGTTTGCTGTAGTTTGCTCTCTAGTTCTTCGTTCGTGCTTTGCCTTCTCTTCTCGCTCTCTTTTGCGAATAAGTTAGCCACCATATATGCTAGTCGCTTGCTGCAGCTCCACATATTACCTTGCCTTTCCTATAAGCTTAAATAGTCTTGATCGCGAGGGTGCGAGATTGCTGAGTCCCTGTGGCTCATAGATTACTTCCAAACCAGATGCAGGGCCCGATGACTCCGTTCCAGATGATGCGCTTGAGCTCAAGTGGGAGTTTGACGAAGACTCACGCCGTTACTATGTGTCTTTCCCTGATGATCAGTACTTTGTGTGAAGTGGCGAGTGTAAGCCAACTATGTTACCTTTCCCTTTATTATCTATATTACATGGGATGTTGTGAAGATTACCATACTTGCGATATTGCTTTCAATGCGGTTATGCCTCTAAGTCGTGCTCCGACACGTAGGAGATATAGCCGCATCGAGGGCGTTACAAGTTGGTAATCAGAGCCTTCCCCGACCTTAGGAGCCCCCACTGCTTGATCATTTTTAGCAGCCGTTGTTGAGTCTACAAAAAAAAGTTTTGAGTCATTTAGGAATTATATATCGGAGAGTTTAGGAATTCTTTTTACTCTCCAGTCCCTTCATCGCTCTGGTAAGGCATCCTGACGTAGAGTTTTGACTCTTCTCTTCTCAAATTTCACTAAAAAAAATTTAGGATCACGCGGGTATCTTGGAATCGTTCCGGTCGATTTGTGACGAGAACATTGTTCTTGGTGCCTCCTGTCATTTAGGGGTTGAGGCAGTGTCCCGAGGAGTTATGCTCCGAGGTGTTGTCATCACAATTTTATCGTTGCAGTTCTGGAATACCTGAGTTTAGTTCGCCGACATCGAAAATCTCTTTTATGCAGTTGTTGGTGAGATAACCTCGACGCCACCCAGTACTGGGCGGGAGTTCGGGAGTATTGCCATAACTTGTATAACGGATGCTTTTCGAAGGTTGAGGTAGATGGTTTCCGAAGTTTTTCTCGATTATGTGTTGAAGGATGGATACAACTGGATGTAGGATTTGCTAGATTTGGGTGAGATATTATGCTTCCCCTGTATCCCCAACACCTGATTGCATAACCGGAAAGGTTCGGGAGTTTCATAGGTGGGAATTCTTGTAGCTCTAGCTTTTCTTCCACGGATATTTGGTTTGAGATTGGGATTTCTTACCGAGTATTCGTTCTTGCTCCGTACCTTGTTGATTTATTCCTCTACTAAATTCTAAGTGGCTTCTCAATTTATGGATATGTGACCATTTCAATTGGAATGCATTCGTTCATTTTGTTCGGATGTGAAGACTATATGTTGCAATTTCTACCCGTTGGTTTCAGCTTCAATTTTATCTCTCAATGTGCTAATGGATGTCAACCTCTGCAGGATGGCTCCTCCAACGCGCACGACTCCGAATCTTGATCCGCCACCACCACCACCTCCTCCGGGGGCATGGCAAGCTGTGATGGCCGCTACCAATGCAAACACGCAGTTGATCATGCAAATTCTTCAAGAGCGCAATCAAGCGAACCAAGGCAACCAAGTCAACCAAGGCAACCAAGTCAACCAGGGCAACAATCAGAATCACTTTGCTACACTCAACCAGTTCCTTGCTAACCAGCCAAAGACCTTCAGCAATTGTGTTGAGGCAACTGATGCTGACGATTAGCTCGTGGACTTATGCAAGCATTTCGAGTGCAGTAACGTCAGGCCTGAGGACTTTGTCAAGTTCGCTTCCTTCCAACCCAAAGACCAAGCTGCAGAATGGTTCCAACAGTACAAAGATTCCAGAGGAGGCCGTGTGATTATCTGGGATGAATTCCGTCAAGACTTCAAATCTCATCATATTCCTCAGAGCGTGGTTGAAAGCAAGCGTGAGGAATTCCGCAACCTGAAGCAAGGCTCTTTGTGTGTCTATGACTACAACAAGTTGTTTCAGAAGCTCGCCCGCTTTGCTAAGCAGGACGTCCCTGACGAGAAGAGCATGATATACCAGTTCAGGGGTGGTCTCAGAGAAGAAATCCAGCTAGCTCTTGTTCTCTTTGAGCCATTGAGGTACGATGAGTTCTACAACATGGCATTGAAGCAAGAGGCTGCTCAACTGAAGTGTGATGCCTCCAAGAAGCGAGTCAGAGATGCTACTCCTTCTTCCTCTACTCAAGTGGCCAAGCAGCAGAAGTATTGGCTTCCTCCTCCTTCGTTCCATCAGCCGTATCAGCAGAAGAGCAAATGTGGCAGTGGATCTTCCCACCCACCCAACCCTGGCTTTCAGAACAAGACTTCGTCTCAAGCTTCAAGATCGAGTGCTCCGTATCACCGTCCGCTTTCAGAGGTCACGTGCAACAAGTGCCAACAGAAGGGTCACTATGCCAACAAATGCTTCAATCAGAGGCGTCTCCCTCCTCCTCCTCATGTGAGATCAGCAAGTACAGCTGTGGTCAAGCATAACCCCAAGTACTCCAAGGTCAACATGGTGGATGCAGCTCAGGCAGAGGACTCGTCAGATGTCATCATGGGTAACCTTCCTGTTAACGATGTTCCTGCAAAAGTACTTTTTGACACTGGTGCATCGCATTGTTTCATCTCGAGACCTTTTGCATCTAAGCATGGGTGGTATTCTCAAGTTATGCATAAACCATTAGCAGTTGTCTCTCCGGGCAGATGCTTGCTCGCAAACTACGAGATTCCGGATATTTCTATCATGATGGGTGATTTTAAGTTTCTGGCTTCTCCAATGGTCCTTGGTAACTCGGATATTGATCTTATTCTCGGAATGGACTGGCTTTCTAAGCACAAGGCTCAGCTTGATTATGCAGCCAGGCAGATTCAATTGACTCATTCGTCTGAGGATGTAATTGTCTTTGCTGCTCAGGATAATACCATCCGTCTGTTTTCTCTCAATGAGAAGGGTGAACTGGATGCTATCTCTCAAATTCCAGTCATTTGTGAATATCAAGACGTCTTTCCAGAAGAGCTTCTAGGAATGCCTCCGCACTGGCCAGTTGAATTCGTCATCGATCTTGAGCCTGGCACGGAACCGGTTTGCAAGCATCCTTACAAGCTCGGACCTGAAGAGTTGAAGGAGCTGAAGAAGCAACTCGATATTCAAGAGCGAATGGGTCTCATCCGACCTAGTTCCTCTCCGTGGGGTTGTGGAGTACTCTTTGTGAAGAAGAAGGATAGAACGGACCGACTTTGTGTTGACTACCGTCCATTGAACAAGAAGTCTATCAAGAACAAGTACCCACTTCCCAACATCAACGAGTTGTTCGAACAACTCAAAGGTGCCCAAGTATTCTCCAAGCTTGATCTCCCTATGGGTTATCATCAGATTCGAATCCGCGAGCAAGATATTCCCAAGACGACTTTCAGAACAAGCTATGGTTCATACGAATACACTGTCATGTATTTTGGCCTCGTCAACGCTGCTCCAACTTTCTCTCGCATGATGAACTTCATCTTCAACGCCTACACAAATGACTTTGTTTTGGTCTATCTCGACGACATTCTGGTCTTTTGGAAGAACAAGTAAGATCATGCCAAGCACTTGCGTTTGGTGCTCGATAAGCTCAGGGAACATCAGTTCTACGCCAAGTTCTCAAAGTGCGAGTTTTGGCTCGATGAGGTTCTTTATCTTGGGCATATCATCTCTGCCAAGGGCATTGCGGTGAATCCTGAGAAGGTGTCAGCAATTGTGAATTGGGAACCACCTCAGAACGTGAAGCAACTCCGTAGCTTCCTCGGTCTCGCAAGCTACTGTCGAAGGTTCGTTGAGAACTTTTCAAAGATCACGAAGCCTCTTTCAAACCTTCTCCAGAAGCACGTCAAGTACGTTTGGTCTCCGGAATGTGACATCGCTTTCAACACTTTGAAAGAGAAATTGGTCACTGCTCCAGTTCTGACTCCTCCTGATGAATCCAAACCGTTCGAGGTCTTCTGCGATGCCTCTCTTCAAGGTCTTGGTGCAGTGTTGATGCAAGAGAAGAAAGTTGTGGCTTATACCTCTCGCCAGTTGAAGCCCAACGAGAAGAATTACCCCACTCATGACCTCGTGTTGGCGGCAGTTGTGCATGCTCTTTTGACTTGGAGACATCTCTTATTGGGAAGAAAAGTGGACATTTTCACTGACCACAAGAGTCTCAAGTACATCTTCACTCAGCCTAATCTCAACCTCAGGCAGACTCGTTGGGTCGAAATGATTCAAGAGTATAATCCGAGTATCGAGTATACTCCAGGCAAGGCCAATGTGATTGCTGACGCTTTGAGCAGGAAGGCTTACTACAACAGTCTGATTCTCAAGCCTTATCAACCCGAGCTTTGTGAAGCTTTCCGCAAACTTAATCTGCAAGTTGTTCCTCAAGGTTTCCTCGCCAACCTTCAAGTCTCTCCCACCTTGGAAGACCAGATTCGCGAGGCTCAACTTCTTGATGCCATGGTGAAGAAGGTGAAGATTGGGATTGCCAAGAGTCAACACAAGTACAAGTGCTACCGCCTTGATGACAAGGATACTCTCTTCTTCGAGGATCGTATTGTTGTGCCCAAAGGTGATCTTCATAAAGTGATCATGAACAAGGCTCACAATTCACTCCTCTCCATCCACCCTGGGAGTACGAAGATGTATCAGGACCTCAAGCAGGCTTATTGGTGGACTCGAATGAAGCGCGAGATTGCTCAGTTCATGAATGAATGTGATGTCTACAGAAGAGTGAAGGCAGAACACCAAAGGCCAGCTGGTCTCCTCCAACCTCTTCCATTCCAGAATGGAAGTTTGACCACATTGAGATGGACTTTGTGACTGGGTTTCCAAATTCCAAGCGTGGCAATCATCCTATATTCGTTGTCATCGACAAACTCACTAAAGTGGCCCACTTTCTGCCTATCAAAGAGTCTATCACTGCAGCTCAATTGGCGGAGCTCTATACCTCTCGGATTGTCTCGCTGCACGGTATTCCACAGGTGATCTCTTCAGACCATGGCAGCATCTTTACCTCCAAGTTGTGGGATTCTTTTCAGAAGGCCATGGACACCAACATGCGCTTCAACACAGCTTTCCATCCTCAAACTAGCGGTCAAGTCGAGCGTGTCAATCAGATTCTTGAAGATATGCTCAGGGCTTGTGTGATCTCTTTCAGCATGAAGTGGGAGGTTTGCCTTCCATATGCCGAATTCTCCTACAACAACAGTTTTCAAGCAAGTTCGGGCAAGGCCCCATTCGAAATTCTGTTTGGCAGGAAGTGTCGTACCCCACTCAACTGGTCAGAAACCGGCGAACGTCAACTTTTGGGAAATGACTTAATCACAGAGGCAGAGGAGATGTGTAAAGTCATTCGTGATAACCTCAAAGCAGCGCAATCGCGCCAGAAGAGCTACTATGATAGTAAGCACCATGATTTGGCTTTCAAGATCGGAGATCACGTTTCCCTCCGCGTCTCTCCAATGAAAGGTACTCGTCGCTTCGGTATCAAAGGGAAGCTTGCCCCTACATACGTGGGACCTTTCAAGATCGTCAGCAAGAGAGGTGACCTCGCCTATCAACTCGAGCTTCCTTCAAACTTTGCAAATGTGCATGACGTGTTCCATGTCTCTCAGCTCCGCAAGTGCTTCAAGACTCCTGACCGCACCATCAATTTCGAAGACATTGATCTCCAAGAAGATCTCTTTTATCGTGAGCACCCCGTTGCTATTCTTGAAGAGACTGAACACAAGACTCGCAATAAGTCAATCAAATTCCTCAAAGTCAAGTGGTCACACCATTCCGACCGTGAAGCCACCTGGGAACGCGAGGATCACCTCCGTTCTGAGTACCCGGCGTTCTTCCAGTCCTAGATCTCGGGACGAGATCCTTTTGTAGTGGTGGAGTGTTGTAACACACCGGATGTAATTTACCCAATATGTACTCCAACTCTTGTCGTTCCTGGCGCTAAGTTATTTTATTTTCTCGGGTTCGGGTTTTTGTCTCCGTGTGTCGTTGTCATCATGTGCATTGCATTTCCATACGTGTTCGTCTCATGCATCCGAGCATTTTCCCCGTTGTCCGTTTTGCATTCCGGCGCTCCGTTCTCCTCCGGTGGTCATTTCTACCTTCTTTTCGTGTGTGGGGGTTAAACATTTCCGAATTGGACCGAGACTTGCCAAGCATCCTTGGTTTACTACCGGTAGACCGCCTGTCAAATTCGTACCATTTGGACTTCGTTTGATGCTTCAACGGTTAACCGAGGGACCAAGAAGGCCTCGTGTGTGTTGCAGCCCAACACCCCTCCATTGTGGCCCAAAACCCACCAAAAGCCTCTCCATTATCTAGAGCGTTCGATCACGATCGCGTGGCCGAAAACTGCACCTCATTTGGACACTCCTAGCTCCCTCTATGCCTATAAATATCACCCCCTTTCAAAATCACGGTTGAAACCCTAGCCCCCTCCTCCTCCAGCCGCCGGACAAAATCCGGACGGCCAGACATTGTCCGCCGCTCGCCCGGACCAACCGCAGCTTGCCACGTGGCCCGAGCCCCACATCGCCGCCTCCTTCCGCCGCCGGCCCGAAGCCGGCCCTCCGCCGCACCGCCCGGGCCAGATCCGCGCGTGCCCCACGCCCCCTTCTTCCCCGGCGAC
>NC_041384.1:103172069-103220309 GCF_002162155.2 Triticum dicoccoides
GGCGACGACTCCGCCCACGCGCTGCCGCACTTTGCCCGGCCGGCCGCCGCAACCTCGCCGGCCGGAGTAGGGAGACGGCGCCCCTCGGCGCCCGTCCTCGCGCAGCTCGCCGCCGGCCGAACGCGCCCCAGCGCGCCTCCTCCGCCGGCTGGATCCGGCGACCCGGCCCTCTCCGGCGTCCTCCACCTCCTCCCCGAAGCTACTCCGGCGATCTACAGTGAATCCGGCGGACCTTGGTTTCCGCGCCCGGCCAGATCCAGATATGGAATTTTGCCTCGGTTGACTTTCTCTCGGAACCCTAATTATTATTGCATTATTCATCGTGCCGTAACTTTGCATCCGTAGCTCCGTTTTGGGCGTGTAGCATATCAAAATGTTTGCTTCAGAGAGTACATCATTTCATCTCATTGCACCATTTTCATTTGAGCTCATCTTGATGCCCGAAATGCTGTTGGAAGAGTGCTATTTGAGTTAATTGTCAGATCTGCTGCACCAAATAGCTATTTGTCATTTTTGCCATGTTTAATGTGTGCATGATATGCTCCTGAGCTCTACATGTGTTTTGGTATATGTTTTATCATCTTTACAGTGGTGCTATCCATGCATTTTTTTGATGTGTGTGGTGACTATAACAAGCTTGCAAAGTGGTGCATTCGTTAATGCTGATTTCAGGGACTTAGAAATTCCACTAAGTCCTTGATCTGTTTTTATCAATATGACATATGTTCATGTTGTTTCCTAGTGATCCGTGCCTCTTTTGAGGATGATCAGTAAGGGTGATTTGTTCATCTGGTAGTTCTCTATCCATCCATGTCTTTGTTTGCAATTATGGAGCACCCTAGCTTGAGTCAATCGAGCTCTACTTTTGCTATTTGGTGAATCTGGGCAGATTGTCTACCTGTTAGCGATTTTGCTGAGGATGTTGTAGCTGATCCATGCATGCTATGTTGTTGTTCTTGCCATGTCTAGCTTGCATAATGTGCATTCTTGATGGTTGTATGATTAGTTTGTCATGCCTTGCTCGGTAGTGAGTGCATTGAGCTCGTGAACATGCCTACTCGCTAGGATATTTGCATGCTCCAGTTTTTCACTAAGTCTGAGATCTGATTATGTTTTTGCCATGTTCACATGCTCGCAATTGTATTTTCTGATCCCTTTTGGCTCAAGGTCACTAAGGGACTTTTGTTAAGCTCTTTGAGTAGCTCAATGCCATGCCTTGCTTTACCATGTTAAGTTCCTGTAGCATATAGTTTTCTTGCTCCAAATGTGCTACCTAATCTGAAATTCCAGGCTAGTGTTAATTTCACGAAGTCTGAAATCTGTTTATCAATTGCACTTTTGCCATGCTTGTTTGAACCTGTTAATGGATGAATTGGCCGTATCTCAGTGTTCATCTTTTGTCAAGCATCATGAGTGGATACCTGCCATGTATTTTGTTGCCATGTTCGAGTGCTGTAGCATATTTATCTTGTTGCATTTAGATGGCTACTTGCTGTTTATCGCAGACCAGTGCCATATTTGTTTTGCTTGCCATTTCCAGACCGTGCATCCGATTCCAGCGATCTCTATATCGATTTCAACCGAAATCGCCTCACCTTTCCAGTGGCACTCTTGGATTTCCAAGTTGAGGCCAGGTTCTTTCATTCCTTGTCAAAGCTTGCATATGCATCACATATCACATCCCGCATAGCATATCATGTTTGCATCATGTTGTTTGAGCTTTGCACGTGGTTGATTGTGTTCCTCTTGCTTGTTTGTCTTGTTTGGGTAGAGCCGGGAGACGAGTTCGCTAACGAGGAGCCCGTTGAGTTTGCTTTCGAGGATCCAGTCAACTCTGATAACTTTGCAGGCAAGATGATCATACCCTTGAAATCACTTCTATCTTTGCTTTGCTAGATGCTCGCTCTTTTGGTATGCCTATGCTACGATGCCTACCACTTGCCTATCATGCCTCCCAAATTGCCATGTCAAACCTCTAACCCACAATGTCCTAGCAAACCGTTGATTGGCTATGTTACCACTTTGCTCAGCCCCTCTTATAGCGTTGCTAGTTGCAGGTGAAGATTGGAGACCGTTCCTTGTTGGAACATTACTTTCTTGTTGGGATATCACTATATTATCTTGTTATCTTAATGCATCTATATACTTGGTAAAGGGTGGAAGGCTCGGCCTTTTGCCTAGTGTTTTGTTCCACTTTTGCCGCCCTAGTTTCCGTCATATCGGTGTTATGTTCCCGGATTTTGCGTTGCTTACGCGGTTGGGTGATAATGGGAACCCCTTGACAGTTCGCCTTGAATAAAACTCCTCCAGCAATGCCCAACCTTGGTTTTACCATCTGCCACCTAGCCTCTTTTTCCCTTGGGTTTCCGGAGCCCAGGGGTCATCTTATTTTAATCCCCCCCGGGCCAGTGCTCCTCTGAGTGTTGGTCCACCTCGTCAGCCGCCGGTGGCCACCAGGGGCAACTCTAGGCTGGCCTACCGGAAGTTTAGAAAATCTGAGTGTGCCCTGAGAACGAGATATGTGCAGCTCCTATCGGGATTTGACGGCACATTCGGGCGGTGTTGCTGGATTTGTTTTAACTTGTCGAAGTTGTCTTGTAGAACCGGGATACCGAGTCTGATCGGAATGTCTCAGGAGAAGGTATATCCTGCAGGGATTTGAACTTTCGAAAGCCGTGCCCACGGTTATGGGCAGATGGGAATTTGTTAATGTCCGGTTGTAGATAACTTGAACCTTAACTTATTTAAAATGAATTAACTATGTGTGTTACCGTGATGGTCTCTTCTCGGCAGAGTCCGGGAAGTGAACACGGTATTGGAGTAATGTTTGCCGTAGTTTGCTCTCTAGTTCTTCGTTCGTGCTTTGCCTTCTCTTCTCGCTCTCTTTTGCGAACAGGTTAGCCACCACATATGCTAGTCGCTTGCTGCAACTCCACATATTACCTTGCATTTCATATAAGCTTAAATAGTCTTGATCGCGAGGGTGCGAGATTGCTGAGTCCCCGTGGCTCACAGATTACTTCCAAACCAAATGCAGGGCCCGATGACTCTGTTCCAGATGATGCGCTTGAGCTCAAGTGGGAGTTCGACGAATACTCATGCCGTTACTATGTGTCTTTCCCTGATGATCAGTAGTGGTGCCCAGTTGGGGCGATCGGGACCGTGTCGCATGTTGGGTTGATCTTTTATTTTGGTACCGTAGTCGAACCATGATTGTATTGGTTGATGTAATGCTATTTATGTACTTTGTGTGAAGTGGCGAGTGTAAGCCAACTATGTTACCTTTCCCTTTATTATCTATATTACATGGGATGTTGTGAAGATTACCTTACTTGCGATATTGCTTTCAATGCGGTTATGCCTCTAAGTCGTGCTCCGACACGTAGGAGATATAGCCGCATCGAGGGCGTTACATGTCAGCGTAGAGCGCCAAGTCCTCGTGAGGATAGAAAGGGGAGCCGAGCCGAGACAGGACAAGCACCTCGCATTGATTCATAGTAAGGATATAATATTCATAAAAGACATGGCAGACGCCTTACATACCCCCGCGGGGTGTTGCTTCGATTCCTCGCAGGGAACAAGATACTAATCCTAAGGAACGCTAATCGCCCGCACTGCCGCAAGGAACGCCATCATCAAAAGTGGGCTGCCCAACATTGACGCCAACCCCATCCAGATCAGTGGCGTCGGCGGCTGGACGCAGCTGCCCCGCTCCGAGCACCGCGCGAGCTCGGGGGCTCGTAGCTGTCGTCGCTCATCTCCGGAGTTGAGAGGAGCTCGAAGGAGCCGCTGGATTCCCCAGCTCCTCTGCTGCTGCCTAAGGAGCTGCTGGAGGGTCGATGGGCGAGCCAGGTCCTTGCCGGTTCGTCGCCCGTGCCGCTCTTCCTGGGGCAGCACTCCAGTCGGCGTCCTTCAGCATCGAAGACCTTGAAGAACATCAGGGAGGCACCATCGTATTCAAGATGAATCACGAGGGCACCTACCGTCCGGCAGACCCGGGCAATTTCGCCCCAGCCCCGGGTCATGAAGACCTTGCTCGGAGTGACGAACGCGACCTCCGCTCCGGTCGCAAGGGTACCGCAGTCAGCGTGCTGCAGCCAGAGATCCAGAGCCCCACACGGCGGCATCTCAAAGGCGAAGGAGGCGGGAAGGCGAATCCAAGAGCTCGGAGGCATGGTGGCGTGGAGCACGAGCTCGCAAGAGGAGCGCTCGGCGTGGACTCCAGGAGGAACGACACGCACCACCGTGAATCGCCGACGTCGACGGCGGCACCGTTGATGTCGATCGACGCCTTCTCCCCCAGGACCCATGACGTGGGCATACAAGGGTAGCGGATACCCAGGCAGCGGCCGCTCGTACCAGGGCCTCAGTGCCTCCTGCTGACCACCCTCTTCTCGGTGGCAGAGGACCAGCCGCTTCTTCGGCGGAAGTGGGTCAGGACCCTCTTGGGGGGCCTTTCCCTTCTCTTCTACAGAAAACCGGCGGATTGGTGCCATTGGCGTAAGGAGAAGCAAGAATGAAGAAGAAGAAGGAAAGGAGCGGCAGCAAGGGATGGGCTGAAGGGACTCGTGCAGCCCCGTACTTATAGCCGGAGGAGGCCAATTGTCGAGCACCACGATCGCAGGTAATCATGACCGGTTTCTCTGCATGCAGGGACATGTCAAGTCATGCAATTGCCGAGGCGTCGTGGGGAAGCGTAGACGCCCACGTCCAATCAATCGCCATGCGGCGCCCAAGGCCGCAGGCTGTTAGGGCCCGCGGTGCTTCGCGCTTGCCCCTTCGCTTTCCTGCTAGGCCAAGCCCGGGAGCGCCTTGGGCCCGGGGGCTACTATCGGCGTTCTGGGAACGGGGGTCCCCAGACTTGCCTGCCTGCGGCCTGCGGCGTGGCTCAAGTGGGGGCCCAGCACGGCCCATCTTCATCAGCTCAAGCTCAAGACCCTCGCGAGAGGCCAAGCCTTGCGGGGCGGACGACCGGAAGCTTCCTCAGAGGCAGCCTCACCAGGCAGGCTCGCGAGGAGGCGGAGAGATCAAGGCGGGGATACCTCGCGAGGAGCCCATGACGCAAGCCATGACGATCGCGACCAAGCAGGCGCCAGGCGGACGCCAGCCTGTGCAGTGTCCTTGTTTCCCCTTTGGTGCAAAGGGGGCAAGCACATGCCAAGGCATCGGGCAAAGGTTACCATTCTGGTGCAACAAGTCCAAGACCAACAGAGCGGCAGGATGGAGGTCACCGTGGAGCCCAAGACGGCGTCATCACCAGTGCTTTTGGCAGCCGAAGACCACCTTTGGTCAAGAAAACTTGTACTAGATGTTCCCCTTCAAAATGGCGAATTGTTGGCGCCCTTCCCGCTCATTATTTGGGGAGAGGCCCAGGGCCTCTATAAATAGAGCTAGCCACCACAGAGTAGAAAGGGGCAGACAAGGAGGGACCGAAAGAGAGAGAGAGAGAGAGAGAGAGAGAGAGAGAGAGAGAGAGAGAGAGAGGCGACTGAACTCACCCAAGAAGTTCATCGCACCAGCTCAAGAACACCTCTCGCGAGGCTGTTCTTCCCTTGTACTGCTCGTCATTAGCCCCTGAGGCAATCCACCACACCACACACTGGAGTAGGGTATTACACCACAACGGTGGCCCAAACCAGTATAAATCTCGTGTCCCTTGTGTTGTTCGTTGTTTCCAGCTTAGATCACGTGAGGAGATTGGACATAGATTGGTAGGGGAGAGATCTCTGCGCGCACCCCAGTGTTCGAACCTCAAGGGTCTGCCGGAACCCGAAATCCGACAACTGGCAGGAGCCATATGGTTGTCGCTTTATTGTATGAAATGCAATTGCCATGTAATTGCTTTACTTTATCACTAAGCGGTAGCGATAGTCATGGAGGCAATAGTTGGCATGAAGACAACGATGCTTCAATGGAGATCAAGGTGTCAAGCCGGTGATAATGGTGATCATGACGGTGCTTTGGAGATGGTGATCACAGACACAAGATGATGATGGGCATATCATATCACTTATATTGATTGCATGTGATGTTTATCTTTTATGCATCTTATTTTGCTTAGATCGACGGTAGCATTATAAGATGATCTATCACTAAATTTCAAGGTATAAGTGTTCTCCCTGAGTATGCACCATTGCAAAAGTTCGTCGTGCCAAGACACCACGTGATGATCGGGTGTGATAAGCTCTACGTTCACATACAACGGGTGCAAGCCAGTTTTGCACACGCAGAATACTCAGGTTAAACTTGACGAGCCTAGCATATGTAGATATGGCCTCGGAACATTGAGACCGAAAGGTCGAGCGTGAATCATATAGTAGATATGATCAACATAGTGATGTTCACCATTGAAAACTACTCCATCTCACGTGATGATCAGACATGGTTTAGTTGATATGGATCACATGATCACATTAATGATTAGAGGGATGTCTGTCTAAGTGGGAGTTCTTAAGTAATATAATTAATTGAACTTTAATTTATCATGAACTTAGTCCTGATAGTATTTGCATAACTATGTTGTAGATCAATAGCTCGCGATGTTGCTCCCCATTTATTTTTGATATGTTCCTAGAGAAAAACTAAGTTGAAAGATGTTAGTAGCAATGATGCGCATTGGATCCGTGATCTAAGGATTATCCTCATTGCTGCACAGAAGAATTATGTCCTTGATGCACCCCTAGGTGACAGACTGATTGCAGGAGCAGATGCAGACGCTATGAACATTTGGCGAGCTCGACATGATGACTACTTGATAGTTTAGTGCACCATGCTTTATGACTTAGAATCGGGTCTTTAAAGACGTTTTGAATGCCACAGAGCATATGAGATGTTTAAACAGTTGAAATTACTATTTCAGACTCATTCCCATGTCGAAAGGTATGAGACCTTTGACAAGAACTTTGCCTACAAGATGGAGGAGAATATCTCAGCTAGTGAGCATGTGCTCAGAATGTCTGAGTACTACAATCACTTCAATCAAGTGGGAGTTAATCTTCCAGATAAGATAGTGATTGACAGAGTTCTCTAGTCACTATCACCAAGTTACTGGAACTTCGTGATGAACTATAATATGTAAGGGATGGATAAGACGATTCCCGAGCTCTTCGCAATGCTAAAGGCTGTGAAGGTAGAAATCAAGAAAGAGCATCAAGTGTTGACGGTCAACAAAACCACCAGTTTTAAGAAAAATGGTAAAGGAAAGAAGGGGAACTTCAAGAAGAACGGCAAGCAAGTTGTTGCTCAAGTGAAGAAACCCAAGTCTGGACCTAAGCCTGAAACTGAGTGCTTCTACTACAAAGGGACTGGTCACTGGAAGCGGAACTGCCCCAAATTTTTGGCGGATAAGAATGATGGCAAGGTGAACAAAGGTATATGTCATATACATGTTATTGATGTGTACCTTACTGATGCTCGCAGTAGGACCTGGGTATTTGAAACTGGTTCTGTTGCTAATATTTGCAACTCGAAACAGGGGCTACGGATTAAGCGAAGATTGGCTAAGGACGAGGTGATGATGCGCGTGGGAAATGGTTCCAAATTCGATGTGAGTGCGGTTAGCACGCTACCTCTACATCTACCTTCAGGATTAATTTTAGACCTGAATAGTTGTTATTTTGTGCCAGCGTTGAGCATGAACATTATATGTGGATCTTGTTTGATGCGAGACGGTTATTCATTTAAATATGAGAATAATGGTTGTTCTATTTATATGAGTAATATCTTTTATGGTCATGCACCCTTGAAGAGTGGTCTACTTTTGATGAATCTCGATAGTAGTGATACACATATTCATAATATTGAAGCTAAAAGATGTAGAGTTGATAATGATAGTGCAACTTATTTGTGGCACTGCCGTTTAGGTCATATTGGTGTAAAGCGCATGAAGAAACTCCATTCTGATGGGCTTTTGGAATCACTTGATTATGAATCAGTTGATGCTTGTGAACCATGCCTCATGGGCAAGATGACTAAGACTCCATTCTCCGGAACAATGGAGCGAGCAAGAGACTTGTTGGAAATAATACATACTAATGTATGCAGTGCGATGAGTGTTGAGGCTCGCGGAAGGTATCGTTATTTTCTGACCTTCATAGATGATTTGAGTAAGATATGGGTATATCTTCTTGATGAAACATAAATCTGAAGCATTTGAAAAGTTCAAATAATTTCAGAGTGAACTGGAAAATCATCGTAACAAGAAAATAAAGTTTCTATGATATGATTGTGGAGGAGAATATTTGAGTTACGAGTTTGGTCTTCATTTGAAACAATGCGGAATAGTTTTGCAACTCACGCCACCTGGAACACCACAACGTAATGGTGTATCCGAACATCGTAACCGAACTTTATTAGATATGGTGTAATTTATGATGTCTCTTACCGATTTACCACTATCGTTTTGGGGTTATGCATTAGAGACAGCTGCACTCATGTTAAATTGGGCACCATCTAAATCCGTTGAGACGACGCCATATGAATTGTGGTTTGGCAAGAAACAAAAGTTGTCGTTTCTTAAAGTTTGGGGTTGGGATCCTTACGTGAAAAAGTTTCATCCTAATAAGCTCAAACCAAAATCGGAGAAATGTGTCTTCATAGGATACCCAAAGGGACAGTTGGGTACACCTTCTATCACAGATCCGAAGGCAAGACATTTGTTGCTAAGAATGGATCCTTTCTAGAGAAGGAGTTTCTCTCGAAAGAAGTGAGTGGGAGGAAAGTAGAACTTGATGAGGTAACTGTACCTGCTCCATTATTGGAAAGTAGTTCATCACAGAAATCTGTTCCTATAACTCATACACCAATTAGTGAGGAAGCTAATGATGATGATCATGTAGCTTCAGATCAAGTTACTACCGAACCTCGTAGGTCAACCAGAGTGAGATCCGCACCAGAGTGGTACGGTAATCCTATTCTGGATGTCATGTTACTTGACCATGACGAACCTACGAACTATGAGGAAGCGATGATGAGCCTAGATTCCACGAAATGGCTTGAGGCCATGAAACCTGAGATGGGATCCATGTATGAGAACAAAGTATGTAATTTGATTGACTTGTCCGATGATCGGTGAGTCATTAAGAATAAATGGATCTTCAAGAGGAAGACGAACGCTGATAGTAGTGTTACTATCTTCAAAGCTTGAATTGACGCAAAATGTTTTGGACAAGTTCAAGGTGTTGACTACAATGAGATTTTCTCACTCGTATCGATGCTTAAAAGTCTGTCCGAATCATGTTAGCAGTTGCCGTATTTTATGAAATCTGGCAAATGGATGTCAAAACTGTATTCCTTGATGGATTTCTTAAAGAAGAGTTGTATATGATGCAACCAGAAGGTTTTGTCGATCCTAAAGGTGCTAACAAAGTGAGCAAGCTCCAGCGATCCATCTATGGACTGGTGCAAGCACTCGGAGTTGGAATGTATGCTTTGATAAAGTGATCAAAGCATATGGTTTTGTACAGACTTGCGGTGAAGCCTGTATTTACAAGAAAGTGAGTATGAGCAGTACAACATTTCTGATAAGTATATGTGAATGACATATTGTTGATCGGAAATAATGTAGAATTTTCTGGAAAGCATAGAGGAGTGTTTGAAAAGAGTTTTCCAAAGAAAGACCTCGATGAAGCTACTTACACATTGAGCATCAATATCTATAGAGATAGATCAAGACGCTTGATAAGTTTTTTCAATGAGTACATACCTTGACAAGATTTTGAAGTAGTTCAAAATGGAACAGTCAAAGAAGGATTTCTTGCCCATGTTGCAAGGTGTGAAGTTGAGTAAAGACTCAAAACCCGACCACAGCAGAAAATAGTAAGAGAATGAAAAGTCATTCCCTATGCCTCAGTCATAGGTTCTATAAAGTATGATATGCTGTTTACCAGTCCTATTGTATACCTTACCATCATTCTGGCAAGGGAGTACACTAGTGATCTAGGAGTAGATCACTGGACACCGGTCAAAATTATCCTTAGAGGACTAAGGAAATATTTCTCGGTTATGGAGGTGATAAAAGAGTCCGTCGTAAAGCGTTACGTTGATGCAAGCTTTTTACATCGACCTAGATTACTCTAAGTCTCGATCTGGATACATATTGAAAGTGGGAGCAATTAGCTAGAGTAGCTCCGTGCAGAGCATTGTAGACATAGAAATTTGCGAAATACATACGGGTCTGAATGTTGCAGTCCCATAGGCTAAACTTCTCTCACAAGCAAAACATGATCACTCTTTGGGTGTTAATCACATAGCGATGTGAATTAGATTATTGACTCTAGTAAACCCTTTGGGTATTATTCACATGGAGATGGGAACTAATCACATAAAGATGTGAACTAGAATATTGACTCTAGTGCAAGTGGGAGACTGAAGGAAATATGCCCTAGAGGCAATAATAAAGTTATTATTTATTTCCTTATATCATGATAAATGTTTATTGTTCTTGCTAGAATTGTATTAACCGGAAACTTAGTACATGTGTGAATACATAGATAAAAAGAGTGTCACTAGTACGCCTCTACTTGACTATCTCGTTAAATCAAAGATGGTTAAGTTTCCTAGCCATAGACATGAGTTGTCATTTGATTAACGGGGTCACATCATTAGAGAATGATGTGATTGACTTGACCCATTCTGTTAGATTAGCACGATGATCGTTTATTTGTTGCTACTGCTTTCTTCATGACTTATACATGTTCCTCTGACTATGAGATTATGCAACTCTTGAATACCGAAGAACACTTTGTGAACTACCAAACGTCACAACATAACTGGGTGATTATAAAGGTGCTCTACAGGTGTCTCTGATGGTACTTGTCAAGTTGGCATAGATCGAGATTAGGATTTGTCACTCCAATTGTTGGAGAGGTATCTCTGGGCCCTCTCGGTAATGCACATCACTATAAGCCTTGCAAGCAATGTGACTAATGAGTTAGTTGCGGGATGATGCATTACGGACCGAGTAAATAGACTTGCCGGTAACGAGACTAAACTAGGTATTGAGATACTGATGATCGAATCTCGGGCAAGTAACATACCGATGACAAAAGGAACAACGTATACCGTTATGCGGTTTGACCGATAAAGATCTTCATAGAATATGTAGGAGCCAATATGAGCATCCAGGTTCCGCTATTGGTTATTGACCAGAGATGAGTCTCGGTCATGTCTAGATAGTTCTCGAACCCGTAGGGTCCGCACGCTTAACGTTCGGTGACGATCAGTATTATGAGTTTATGTGTTTTGATGTACCGAAGGTTGTTCGGAGTCCCGGATGAGATCAGAGACATGACGAGGAGTCTCAAAATGTTCGAGACGTAAAGATTGATATATTGGAAGGCTATATTCGGACATATAAAAGGTTCTGAGTGTTTTGGGTATTTATCGGAGTACCGGAGAGTTACGGGAATTCGTCAGGGTGTATATGGGCCTTATTGGTCTTTAGGGGAAAGAGAGAGGGGAGGCTGCGCGCCCCCCAAGGCCTAGTCCAAATTGGACTAGGGGGAAGGCGGCGCCCCCTCCTTCTTTCTCTTCTCTTTTCCCTTTCCTTCTCTCCTACTCCTACTACTTGGAAGGGCTCCTAGTTCTACTAGGAAAGGGGGAATCCTACTCCCGGTGGGAGTAGGACTCCCCTAGGGCGTGCCATAGAGAGGGCCGGCCCCTCCCCTCCTCCACTCCTTTATATACATGGAAGGGGGGAATCCTACTCCCGATGGGAGTAGGACTCCCCAGGGCGCGCCATAGTAGAGGGACGACCCTCCCCCTCCTCCACTCCTTTATATACAGGGGAGGGGGCACCCCATGATCGACAAAAGTTGATCATTTTATCTTTTAGCCGTGTGCGGTGCCCCTCTCCACCATAATCCACCTCGGTCATATCATAGCAGTGCTTAGGCGAAGCCCTGCGTCGGTAGCATCATCATCACCATCATCACACCATCGTGCTGACGGAACTCTCCCTCGAAGATCTGCTGGTTCGGAGTTCGTGGGACATCACCGAGCTGAACGTGTGCTGAACTTAGAGGTGACGTACGTTCGGTACTTGGATCGGTCAGATCGTGAAGACGTACGACTACATCAACTGCGTTCTCATAACGCTTCCGCTTATGGTCTACGAGGGTATGTGGACGACACTCTCCCCTCTCGTTGCTATGGATCACCATGATCTTGCGTGTGTGTAGGATTTTTTTGAAATTACTACGTTCCCCAACAAAAAGATAGACCCGGGGGCCATAGGTTTCACTAGTGGCTTCTCTTAAGATAGCATAAGTATTACAGTGGGTGAACAAATTGTTGTCGAGCAATTGACAGAAAAGGGAATAATTATGCGAATATCTAGGCATGGTCATGTATATAGGCATCACGTCTGCGACAAGTAGACCGAAGCGATTCTGCATCTACTACTATTACTCCACACATCGACCGCTATCCTGCATGCATCTAGAGTATTAAGTTCATAAGAACAGATAATGCATTAGGAAAGATGACATGATGTAGAGGGATAAACTCAAGCAATATGATATAAACCCCATCTTTTTATCCTCGATGGTAACAATACAATACGTGCCTTGCTGGCCCTGCTAGCATTGGGAAAGGACACCGCAAGATTGAACCCAAAGCTAAGCACTTCTCCCATTGCAAGAAAGATCAATCTAGTAGGCCAAACCAAACTGATAATTCGAAGAGACTTGCAAAGATAACAAATCATACATAAGGGATTTCAAAGAAGAATCAAATATTTTTCATAGATAAACTTGATCATAAACCCACAATTCATCGGATCTCGGCAAACACACCGCAAAAAGAGTTACATCAAATAGATCTCCAAGAAGATCGAGGAGAACATCGTAATGAGATCCAAAGAGAGAGAAAAAGCCATCTAGATAATAACTATGGACCCGAAGGTCTGTGGTAAACTACTCACACATCATCAGAGAGGCTATGGTGTTGATGTAGAAGCCCTGCGTGATAGATTCCCCCTCCGGCGGAGCTCCAGAAAAGGCCCCAAGATGGGATCTCTTGGGTACATAAGGTTGCGGCGGTGGAAATAGGGTTTCGTGGTGCTCCTGGATGTTTTGGGGGTATATGGACATATATAGGAGGAAGAAGTAGGTCGGTGGAGCTACGAGGGGCCCACGAGGGTGGTGGCGCGCCCAGGGGGCAGCCGCGCCTCCCTGCCTCTTGGCCTCCTCATTGATTTCTTGACGTCTACTCCAAGTCCCCTGGATCATGTTTGTTCCAAAAATAACTCTCCCGAAGGTTTCATTCCATTTGATATTCCTTTTCTGCGAAACACTGAAATAGGCAAAAACAACAATTTGCACTGGGTCTTGGGTTAGTAGGTTAGTCCCCAAAATAATATAAAAGTGCTGTATTAATACTTTTGAAAGGTGTTTTATTTGCTCGGAGTTCCCGTTTGATACCCGATAAAGCAAATCTAGGTTTTCGCTTTCCTTGCGATGGGCCTGGCCGAGGGGGAACATGTCAAGTATCTGCCTGGGATCATGTTTTCTTAGGTTTATTCTGGATGTACAATGCAATTTCGGTAGTCATTTTCCATTTCAGTTGGAAAATGCAGTCGGATGTTTGGGGTACTATAAGTGATCAAGGGGTGGTAACTCATATTACAGGGGGAAACTTTGCACAGAGTTCCATTACGATTAATGGGTGGCTTCGAGATTTCTTGTGGGCACAGGCATCGCAAGTCATTCAATCTTATGGTTCTTCATTATCTGCATATGGTCTTTTTTTCTTAGGTGCTCATTTTGTCTGGGCCTTCAGTTTAATGTTTTTATTCAGCGGCCGTGGTTATTGGCAAGAACTCATTGAATCTATCGTTTGGGCTCATAACAAATTAAAAGTTGCTCCTGCTACTCAGCCTAGAGCCTTGAGCATTATACAAGGACGCGCTGTAGGAGTAACCCATTACCTTCTGGGTGGAATTGCCACGACATGGGCATTCTTCTTAGCGAGAATTATTGCAGTAGGATAGTGGCTAGGAGGATTTGAAAGGCATTATGGAATTAAGATTTCCCAGGTTTAGCCAAGGCTTAGCTCAGGACCCCACTACTCATCGTATTTGGTTTGGTATTGCTACCGCACATGATTTCGAAAGTCATGATGATATTACTGAAGAACGTCTTTATCAGAACATTTTTGCTTCTCACTTTGGGCAATTAGCAATAATCTTTCTATGGACGTCCGGAAATCTGTTTCATGTAGCTTGGCAAGGAAATTTTGAATCATGGATACAGGATCCTTTACACGTAAGACCTATTGCTCATGCGATTTGGGATCCTCATTTTGGTCAACCCGCTGTGGAAGCCTTTACTCGAGGAGGTGCTGCTGGTCCAGTGAATATTGCTTATTCTGGAGTTTATCAGTGGTGGTATACAATAGGATTACGCACCAATGAGGATCTTTATACTGGAGCTCTTTTTCTATTATTTCTTTCTACGCTGTCCTTAATAGCGGGTTGGTTACATCTACAACCCAAATGGAAACCAAGCCTTTCGTGGTTCAAAAACGCGGAATTTCGTCTCAATCATCATTTGTCAGGACTTTTCGGGGTAAGTTCTTTGGCTTGGACAGGACATTTAGTTCATGTTGCTATTCCCGCATCCAGGGGGGAGTACGTTCGATGGAATAATTTCTTAGATGTATTACCCTATCCCCAGGGGTTGGGACCCCTTTTGACGGGTCAATGGAATCTTTATGCCCAAAACCCTGATTCGAGTAATCATTTATTTGGTACCGCTCAAGGAGCCGGAACTGCCATTCTAACTCTTCTTGGGGGATTCCATCCACAAACACAAAGTTTGTGGCTGACCGATATGGCTAACCATCATTTAGCTATTGCATTTATTTTTCTCATTGCCGGTCACATGTATCGAACTAACTTCGGAATTGGGCACAGTATTAAAGATCTTTTAGAAGCGCATACTCCTCCGGGGGGTCGATTAGGGCGTGGGCATAAGGGCCTTTATGACACAATCAACAATTCGATTCATTTTCAGTTAGGTCTTGCTCTAGCTTCTTTAGGGGTTATTACTTCCTTAGTAGCTCAACATATGTACTCTTTACCTCCTTATGCATTCATAGCACAAGACTTTACTACTCAAGCTGCTTTATATACTCATCACCAATATATTGCAGGGTTCATCATGACAGGGGCTTTTGCTCATGGAGCTATTTTTTTCATTAGGGATTACAATCCGGAACAGAATGAGGATAATGCATTGGCAAGAATGTTAGACCATAAAGAAGCTATCATATCTCATTTAAGTTGGGCTAGCCTCTTTCTAGGATTCCATACCTTGGGCCTTTATGTTCATAACGACGTCATGCTTGCTTTTGGTACTCCAGAAAAACAAATCTTGATCGAACCTATATTTGCCCAATGGATACAACCTGCTCATGGCCAGACGACATATGGGTTCGATATACTCTTATCTTCAACGAATGGCCCCGCTTTCAATGCGGGTCGAAGCCTATGGTTGCCCGGATGGTTGAATGCTGTTAATGAGAATAGTAATTCGCTTTTCTTAACAATAGGACCTGGGGATTTCTTGGTTCATCATGCTATTGCTCTAGGTTTGCATACAACTACATTGATTTTAGTAAAGGGCGCTTTAGATGCACGCGGTTCCAAATTAATGCCGGATAAAAAGGATTTTGGATATAGTTTTCCTTGTGACGGCCCAGGGCGCGGCGGTACTTGTGATATTTCTGCTTGGGACGCATTTTATTTGGTAGTTTTCGGGATGTTAAATACCATTGGGTGGGTTACTTTTTATTGGCATTGGAAACATATCACATTATGGCAGGGCAACGTTTCACAATTTAATGAATCCTCCACTTATTTGATGGGATGGTTAAGAGATTACCTATGGTTAAACTCTTCACAACTTATCAATGGATATAATCCTTTTGGGATGAATAGTTTATCGGTATGGGCGTGGATGTTCTTATTTGGACATCTTGTTTGGGCTACTGGATTTATGTTCTTAATTTCCTGGCGGGGGTATTGGCAGGAATTAATTGAGACTTTAGCATGGGCTCATGAACGCACACCTTTAGCTAATTTAATTCGCTGGAGAGATAAGCCCGTGGCTCTTTCCATTGTGCAAGCAAGATTGGTTGGATTAGCTCACTTTTCCGTGGGTTATATATTCACTTATGCAGCTTTCTTGATTGCCTCAACATCAGGCAAGTTTGGTTAATTTAGTTTGTTTTTTTGTACTGTATCAGCACCTAGTTCATTACTCTTGATAGAGAGGGAGGATCTGCCTTTTTAGATTTCTTTTTCTATTTATTTTTCCATCTAGGATTAGAACCGTATACTTGGTAATAATAGCAACGACACATTATGGCAAAAAAAAGTTTGATTCAGAGGGAGAAGAAGCGGCAGAAATTAGAACAGAAATATCATTTGATTCGCCAATCTTTAAAAAAAAGATAAGAAGCAAAGTTTCTCCCTTGAGTTTGAGTGAAAAAACTAAAATGCGAGAAAAATTGCAATCCCTACCGCGTAATAGTGCACCTACACGCCTTCATCGACGTTGTTTTTTGACCGGAAGACCTAGAGCTAACTATCTACATTTTGGGCTATCCGGACACGTACTTCGAGAAATGGTTTATGAATGTTTGTTACCGGGTGCAACAAGATCCAGTTGGTAAGGATAAAATACCCTTTCGTATTTGTATGGATTTCTGGAATTGATAATCATAGAGGAGCCCTCTTTACCATTCTGTATAAATGGACTATTCTATTTGTATAGATATTGGTAGAGGGGCGTATCCAACCCTCTTTTATCCACTAGTTACCCCTCTTTAGTTTAAGAGTATAGAGCAGTTTGGTAGCTCATAAGGCTCATAACCTTGGGGTTGCGGGTTCGATTCCCACTACCGGCTCCATACTCCTTCTTTATGATATATGCATGATATAATATATACATCATGCATTTGTATCTGGATTTTTTGATTTCCTAAAAGAGTTTTGGTCTAACAGTTTTTTCTCGGAGGAAGAAAAAAAAATAAAAGAAAGAATAAAATATGAAAGAAAAGCGTCCATTGTCTAATGGATAGGACAGAGGTCTTCTAAACCTTTGGTATAGGTTCAAATCCTATTGGACGCAATCTTATTTCTATCTATTCTTTAAATAACTATACTAAACTAAAAACAAAGAAAACTTTTTTGCATGATTCAAATGAAAAATCTTTCTCAACGATTCCTATTCTACTAACAAGAGTAGACATGCAAAATTTATTTGTTACTGAAGAGAAAACCGTTCCAGCTGTTCCTGAATAGCTTCCTTCAAAAGGATTTCCGCTTGCTCAGTGAATGTCTTGCTAGAAGATATAATTTCTTGGAATTGAGGTTTAGTATCTTTTAGATGTTTACGTAACTCATCCAGAAATTTATTTACCTGTTCAATTTCTAACGAATCAAGATATCCTCTTGTTCCGGTATAAATAGTAGCTATCTGCTCTTCCACTGGGAGAGGATTTGCCTGGGATTGTTTAAGCAATTCCCTTAATCGTCGACCCCTTGCCAATTGATTCTGACTTGTTTTATCGAGAGCAGAGGCGAATTGTGCAAAGGCTTGTAACTCTGCGAATTGAGCTAGTTCTAATTTTGATTTGCCAGCTACTTGTTTCATGGCTTTAATTTGAGCCGCGGATCCTACTCTGGAAACAGAAATACCCACATTAATAGCGGGTCGAATTCCGGCATTGAATAGATCCGCAGATAAGAATATTTGTCCATCTGTAATGGAGATTACATTAGTAGGAATATAGGCGGAAACGTCTCCAGATTGAGTCTCAACTATTGGTAAAGCGGTCATACTTCCTTCGCCTAAAAGAGAATTTAATTTAGCGGCTCTTTCTAAAAGGTGTGAATGCAAATAAAAAACATCCCCTGGATAAGCCTCACGGCCGGGAGGTCTTCTTAATAGAAGGGACATTTGGCGATAAGCTTGTGCCTGATTGGAGAGATCATCATAAATTATTAAAGTATGTCGTTCGCGGTACATAAAATACTCAGCCAGGGCTGCTCCCGTATAAGGCGCGAGGTATTGTAATGTAGCAGGTGAATCCGCCATTTCAGCTACTACAATAGTGTATCCCATGGCCCCCTCCTCATGGAAAGTAGTTACTACTTGAGCTACGGAGGATGCTCTTTGACCGATAGCTACATAAACACATATTACACCTTCCCCTTTTTGATTGAGAATTGTAGCTGTGGCTACTGCTGTTTTGCCAGTCTGTCTGGCCCCAATAATTAACACTCGCTGACCGCGCCCTATAGGGATCATCGAATCGATAGCAATAAGCCCTGTTTGAAGAGGTTCGTATATGGAACGCCTGGAAATTATACTTGGAGCAGGAGATTCAATTAAGCGAGATTCGGAAGCTATAATTTCGCCTTTCCCATCAATAGGTTTAGCCAGAGCATTTACAACACGACCCAAGTAAGCCTCACTCACGGGTATCTGAGCAATTCTTCCTGTTGCTTTTACAAAACTTCCCTCTTATATCATCAACCCATCGCCCATTAATACAATCCCAACATTTTTGGATTCCAAATTCAGAGCAATACCCCTAGTACCTTCTGCAAATTCGACTAATTCACCTGACATTATTTCACCAAGACCTATAATACGAGCAATCCCATCCCCCACTTGAACTACGCGACCTATATTCTCAATCCCTACTTTCCTATTATATTGTTCAATATGTTCGCGGAGAATTTTATGAATTTCGTCGACTCGAAGGGTTGCCATTAGTGTTTCTTGACTCTTTTTTCGGAAGCAAGGGGAAAAATAATGCCTAAATTCTAAACAAAAGTAGAAGTTCAAGGCCTAATTAATTTAATTATCTCTTCCATTCCAGGGACCCGAGAATGCCAATATTAGCACGAATCGTACGGAAATGTAACTCGGTATTCAAACAACTATTCAGAGTTCCTAGAGCTCCTTGTACGGCCTGTTGGAAAACCCGCTGTCGGACCTGATTCATTGCCCTTTGTTTTTCAAAATAAAGGGTTTCGTTTTTAGACTTTTCCAATTGTTCCAAACTAATAGAAGTAGCATTAATCAAATTTGCTTTTTCTCGTTCTATCTCAGAGTATCCATTCATTCGATACTCATCCGCTTCTAGTTCGACTTTCTGTAATCGAATCTGAGCTTTTTCGAGTTGCTCAATGGTCCCTCTACGCAATTCTTCTGAATTTCGAATAGTACTCAAGATCCTCTGTTTTCGATTATCTAATAAATCTTTTAATGAAAGTAGATTATTTTGTAAGTTTACAACTTTTATGATCTCTTCCCGAACCAAACATGAATCTTTCGATTCATTTGGCTCTCACGCTCCTTTTTTTTCTATAGCTATTTCCATATCTTTTTTTTAAGTAATGAGCCTATCCTCTATCTTCTTTTTTATGTTTATATTTCAATATACCGAAACCTATATAAGACTAGATAAATATTAAGAGGACTCTTCCGCCTAGATAAAAATATATCATGGTCAGCAAAGTTGTTTCTTTATTTTTATTTGCCCTCTTTAATAATTTCAATTTCATTAAGAAAAACTAACTAAATAAATGGAAAATGAAAATTAATAGAATTCTTTTTTTTTCCTCAAATCCAAAAAATTTCTCTTTTTTATACATAGGTCGTCGATTCGGCATTGGTTAAAAAAGGGCAGGGTGCCCCCTTTTTTTCTAGTAAATAGTTCAAACCATTTTATCGATATGAGTGTTCTATATCAGATAAATTTTACATTAGCTATTTCCCGTTTAAATTCGGTACTAATACTAATATAGTTGTAGAAAGAGTACCTCTTTTTGCTTGGACTTCAAGCAGTTTAGCTTTAACCGTGTTAATGGTCTCACATTCTTGGTTTATAGAGAATCAAAGTTGATTTACCAATGAGTCGCGAAATGCTATGGTTCTTCCATATGATTTCTGAATTTATTCAGAAGTAATTCGTCGAGATCGTGCACCCTTTTCTTATTTATCCGAAAAATACTAAAAAATATTATAAAGTGCAGCCGGATAGATCCAATCTATTCTTGAAATAGACAACTCGCACACACTCCCTTTCCAAAAAAAATTAAAACACCAACCACTACAGTTAGATTTATTAGATTTGTTGCTAAAATATCGGTATTAAGCCCGAAACTGCCAGCGGATGGCCAGTGAGCTAAAAAAACGAAAGAATGGATTACATTTTTCATATGCTCTCCTCTTATAGATAGGACGAACAAAGAACGAAGTTTTTCGATCACTTACTTCGCTCGCCCTTTTTTGATCGGTTTTTTAATGCAAATAGATTCAATCTAGTAATTTCTTTTAGATTAAGTCTTACGTCTTGTTTGATCGGTGAAAGACTTCCTTTGTTGAAATGTTCTGTTCCCACAATTCCTAAAATAAAAGGAAAAAACTTTCCACTTTCCTAAACTAAGGACGGGAAATAAGAAGGTGAGCATATCTTCTAAATTAATAATACTCAACTCAGCCCTTCCTAGAATGGGGTATTATCTGTCCCGATAAATAGATAATTCCAGGAGTAATAAATAGGAGTAAATTAAATAAAGTATTGATATAATTGGAATTGCGGAAGCAAATACCAATTTACTAAAAAAAGAAAAAAGTATCTAATCGAAATCGAAAGAATTTTTTTTAAGATTAAACAAAAGGGTTCGCAAATAAAAGCGCTAGTGCCACAACTAGTCCATAAATTGTTAAAGCTTCCATAAAAGCTAGACTAAGCAATAAAGTACCTCGTATTTTACCTTCTGCTTCTGGCTGTCTCGCAATACCTTCTACAGCTTGTCCTGCAGCAGTACCTTGACCAACTCCAGGTCCAATAGAAGCAATCCCTACGGCCAATCCAGCAGCAATAACAGAAGCAACAGCAATTAGTGGATTCATGGTGAGTAGTTCCTCGTGTCAAAAAAAAAAAGAAATGGTTAAGGATACAATCAACCAATAAATTCTTACTTCTAAGCTCTACTGGGGAGAAGTAAAGTAACTAAAAAGTACAAATTGAAATCAAATTGAAATGATAATGTGAATTGTCCGAACTACATAGAAGGGAATTCCATATCCATATATCGGATTAGATAATGAATCTAACCTAGGAATATATAATATAATATCCTATATATACATTTGTTTCTTCTATTTTGTTTGCATATTTTCTCATTTTCTATTGAATCGGATTCTAAAATCATTGCTTAAAGTGGAAACCCGCATAAAAGAGGACTCCACTTATAGACATTAAGGATATTATAGTATAGATCTAGCCTGACTCCACCTTCCTTAATGCATATATACTTTGAAAATTCCATAATATAGTCTATTCTATTCTCTCTCCTACAACTCTAGGCTATATATTCATACGCATTTCTAACTATTTTTTTGCAACCAAGCAGATTATCCGGAACCATGCATGAATTGAGCTAAGCTGCAAAAAAAATACTATTTCCAAAAATAGTCAATTCAATGATGACCCTCCATGGATTCACCTATATAGGCTGCGGCTAATGTTGCAAAAATAAGAGCTTGAATACCGCTTGTAAATAATCCAAGAAACATGACCGGTATAGGGATTACTAAGGGGACTAAAGAAACAAGAACAACAACGACTAATTCATCCGCCAATATATTCCCGAAAAGTCGAAAGCTAAGTGATAATGGTTTTGTGAAATCTTCTAGGATGTTAATTGGTAAAAGGATTGGAGTTGGTTTAATATATTTCTCGAAGTAGCTCAATCCTTTTTTGCTAAGACCAGCATAAAAATATGCCGCTGACGTGAGTAAAGCTAAAGCAACAGTAGTATTTATATCATTCGTGGGCGCTGCTAATTCCCCATGGGGTAACTCTATAATTTTCCAAGGTAAAAGAGCACCCGACCGATTCGAAACAAAAATAAAAAGGAACATAGTTCCAATAAAGGGAACCCAGGGACCATATTCTTCTCCAATCTGAGTTTTGCTCAAGTCTCGAATAAACTCAAGGACATATTCAAAAAAATTCTGACCGTCGGTTGGGATGGTTTGTGGATTCCGAACAACTATGACAACTGAACCTAGCAAGATAGTAATTACGACCCAAGAAGTGATGAGTACTTGGGCATGAATTTGGAAACCTCCTATTTGCCAATAGAAGTGTTGGCCTACTTCTACACCCGATATATCGTATAACCCCTTGAGTGTTTTAATGGAACAAGGTATAATATTCATATTGTCCTCTGATAAAAATTGAACTTCAAAAAAGGAATTCTTTTGATTCAACCATCTCTTTCTCAACTCAGCAACTTGAAGTATTAATCTTATATTTAGGATACCAAGAAAGCACATCAGATCATAATATATATCAATACCCTCTAATATATATCAATATTCCCCTTCTTTTTTCTATGCAAAAAAAATTCTATGCAAAAAAAAGATATAGTAAAGTAAGTGATTGCATAAATTTACGCAGTTGCCCAAGAATTCACTATATATTCTTAATCAACGATTTCTTATATAGAGAGAACGGCCCTCACAAATTGAAAATACTAATTTGTTAAGAATCAATCGAATTGAAGTCATAGTGTCATCGTTGGCTGGAATCGATATATTCGCGAGATCCGGGTCACAATTTGTATCGACTAAAGAAATAGTAGGAATCCCCAAAATGGCACATTCCCGAAGAGCTATATACTCTTTTTGCTGATCAAGGACGATCACAATGTCTGGCAATCTCGTCATATATTTGATCCCGCCGAGATACCTTTGCAAGGTAGATAATTTTCTCTTCAAGATTGCCACATCTCTTTTTGGGAGATGGTGGAATTTTCCCATTTTTTCTTCTGCTCTTAAGTCTCTAAATTGAGAAAGTCTAGTTTTCGTAATCGACCAATTCGTTAACATACCACTGAACCACTTTTTATTAACATAATGACAACGAGCCCTTATTGCAGCTGATGCTACTAAATCTGTTGCTCTTTTTTTGGTACCAACAATTAAGAAACTTTTTCCCTGACTTGCTGCATCAAAAACTAAATCACAAGCTTCTGATAAAAAACGAGCCGTTCTAGCGAGATTTATAATATGAGTACCTTTACGCTTTGCCGAAATGTAAGGGGCCATTTTAGGATTCCATTTCTTAATACCATGACCAAAATGAACTCCTGCTTCTATCATCTCTTTCAAATTAATGTTCCAATATCTTCTTGTCATTTTTTCCACACTTCCTTTTTTTTAGTCCTACCATTCCATTACGGAATTTAGTTCTTTTTGAAGATTAAGAAAGATCCGAAATAGCTTGAAATAAATAATAATTGTTCCGAGAGAACCTTGTACTAAGATAAGAGTTGGCCATTGATACATGGTATAAACATAACCACCTTAATGAATTAACTGACTTGTTTTACTTATTAAAATAAAAATCTTAAAAATCTAAAATTTGACCTGTTAGTGTTCTAAGTTCAAAAGTCTAGTAAAGTAAAAAATATTTTTTATGTATCCTTAAATGATATAGGGTTAAATGTTAAATGGGGGTTCTTATGTCTCATAAAAATTGTTTGTTACGTCAGAATATGAAGAAACTAATTCTGTATGGAGAAACAAAAAATCTCTCATTTCTGACGCGAATAGATTTTTTTTATTTTGAAATAAAGGTTCTTGTCTTGTGGGGAACGATGCACAAATTTTTGGAATCCGGTACCAACAGGTATAATCCCCCCCAGAACTACGTTTTCTTTCAAGCCTTTCAACCAATCAATGCGACCTCGTAGGGCAGCTTTTGCTAAAACTCGAGTAGTTTCTTGAAAACTTGCTTCAGATATGAAACTTTGGGTATTCAGGGAAGCCCTTGTTATTCCCAATAAGATTGCCCGATAATAGATCGATTCATCCAAAGCTCGCCCTGCTCGTTCCGCTCGTAATAGTCCGATTAATTCCCCAGGCGAAAAAACATTAGACATTCCATCTTCGGAAACCCGCACTTTTGATGTTACTTGGCGTATAATAATCTCTATATGTCTATTATGGATCTGTACCCCTTGGGATCGATAAACCTTTTGGATTTTATTAACCAAAGAGATACGACTTTGGGCTATGGTTAGCTCAGCTCCAATCAAGAATCCCCAAGGGACCCCAAGAATTCTTGGTATACGCTCATTCCAATCCTCAATTCTCCTTTCGAGATTCGGGGATAATGAATCAATTGAACGCGCTTCAAAGATTTGTTCCACTTTTGGAAGACCTTGCGTTATGTCACTAGATCTCGATTTTTCATATATAAATGTAGCAAGATCCGAGATGTCAGTTGCTTGTCTTCAAGCCTCAACCTTATTCTGACTCCTACTAGGGCAATCAGGTTTATGTCCCCCTTCCACAGATTTCCACCTCAGTCATATTTGTCATAGTGCTTAGGTGAAGCCCTGTGTCGGTAACTTCATCATCATCGTCAGCACGTCGTCGTGCTGACGAAACTCTCCCTCGGCCCTCGGCCTCGGTACTTGATCGGTTGAATCGTGAAGACGTTCAACTACATCAACCCATTACTTAAGGCTTCCGCTTTCGGTCTACAAGGGTACGTAGACACACTCTCCCCTCTCATTGCTATGCATCCCAGGAGTGGGCAGAGGCCACCAGACGCCTGCCGCGCCGTTCGCATGGGTGGCGCCATTCGCCTTGTTCGCGGCCCGCTAGATGCCAACGTGTTGGTCCATAGGCTCGACCGCCTCCTTGGCCCAGGTGTCCACCTGGGAGCAGTAGAGGAACATGGCCATTGCATCCTCAAGCTGGGGATCTCCGATGAAATATCCAACTTGGAGCTCGAGATCGCTCTCCAGATGTACCGCAAGTGTTGACGGTGTCTTGGACTAGGGGGTACTCACCACGTCATCTCCCGATCTGTTAGATTGGGCCGAGGACCCCCATGGCCATATACTCATGGGCTAGTTCGGACAGCTGCCGCATACAAGATTCCACAAGACTTGGTGATCAAGACAAGGACTTCTCCCCACCGGCATATTCGGCTAGGACTCTTGTTATCCTAGGCCTCTGGTGCATTATATAAAACGAGGCCAGGCTAGTCTATAGATATATACAACAATCATACCATAGGCTAGCTTCTAGGGTTTAGCCTCTCTGATCTCGTGGTAGATCTACTCTTGTAATAATCATATCATCAAGATCAATCAAGCGGGAAGTAGGGTATTACCTCCATCGAGAGGGCCCGAACCTGGGTAAACATCGTGTCCCCCGCCTCCTGTTACCATCGATCCTAGACGCACAGTTCGGGACCCCCTACCCGAGATCCGCTGGTTTTGACACCGACATTGGTGTTTTCATTGATAGTTTCGAAGTGTGATCGGCAAAAGGATCGATGGCTCGTCTGCAGATTAACTGCGACGTCAACATCTTCGTCACCGGCTCGACTGCTCACCTTGGCTTCATCGAGGACTGTGCCCTGCCTCCGGTCATCATGTTCGGACGAGGTCCTTTATCAACACCAACTCCGATCTCTATCAAGATCATGGAGGAATCGTCCATGGAGCCGAGGGGCTCAGCGTCAACATTGCCCTCAGGCGACCGTGTTGTCTTTCCGAATAGCGAACTTCTATCCGCTACCACCATCTCTTAGAGCATTGCTTTGACGATCCCTTTGGTGGAATTGTGCAGAATTGGGTCTACAACAACCATGCAAAATTTCGTTGAGTTCCTATGGAGGAATCTCCGGCAATCTACGATATACCGGAGCCCTGTCAAATCTGGACGGGAATCTGGACGAGTTTAGGGCGTGGTCTCCAGAGCCCAGCTCGGAAGTCCTCTGGAAGATCCAACCGTTCATCTGCTGCGGAATTCCCATATCTACCACCCCTCCAAATTTCAGCTCAATCCCACCGTCCAAACTCCGGGAACCTTCCGATTAGTGCATCACTTTTCAGATCTGTTTCCTGCGCGAATATGGATCCGACCCGAATTCATGTTTCTTTACGAACGTGATATTTGACAACCTTTTTAAAAGGAATTTTCTTCTATGGTATTGTGCATTGTTTTTAACACGCGCCCATAAAATCTTAATGCTCCTCTGAGGTAATATTTGCCATCACTGTAACATCCCAAAATTCTAAAATTTGGAATGCTATAATAAATAGATAAATTTGATTGATTGTTTGATTGATTGTGTGAAATTGAGTGAAATTCGAAACCTTTTTGAAAGTTAAATGAGAGGGAATAAAAGGACTTTCCCAAACTTTCATTTTGCATTCGTGATCTCCGTGAATTAAAATTCTTTTCACCACGAAACCCTGGAGAGAAGATGACATGACTTCTTCCATTTATTTAAATGACAATGGGTATTAAAAATATTTGAATTTCATTTGGAAAATATTTCCAATTCTAAAACTTTATGCAACTCAATGATTTTCACGAGAGGAGATAAAATGACTCTTCAAATTATATGAAATATGAGTTGGGAGTTTCAAAGGATCAAATTCAAAGTCTTTCGGAATTATTTTTCAATTTGGAGTTATTTGGATTTTATTCAAATCATTTTTCTCCAAAAATAAAATAGATGGAAAATAGGGTAACATGATTCCCTACAACAGAAAATTGGAGAGAAATAAATTTGATTTCATTTTGGTATTTTTAAAATGATTTTGTTGGATCTTATTAGAGCAGGAGCACTGTTTGAATTATTAGAATTTGTGTGTACTTTATTTAGTGCTAGAAAAATGTTCATGCCTTAGAAAATCTTTTTCTGAAAATTTTGATATATAATGTGCCTATAAAAAATTATTTTATTTTGTTATTCGGTTTTCCTTCTGTTTCTCCTTTTTTAAAAAAAATCTGTACTTGCGGCCCATATTTATTTATCGCCTACATGCACAGTATAGTAGTTTCTGGCGCCCCATTGTTTTTTTTCTCTCTTAAATAGGCCAGGCTCAACCAGCCTTTTCATTTTTTTTCTTAGGCCGAATTTTTGTAAAAGAAACTCCAGCCGCAGCGTGCACGCGGCCGGCCGAAGGCCTTTAGGCCCATGCGAGCCGCTCACCTCTTTTCATCTCTGTTTCGTATATTTTCGTCTACGTTTAGTCCCACATTGCCTAGGCTTTGACCTCTAAGCCTCTTTTCTACCAATAAATATAGACCCATAGAGCCTCCAAAAATCATCTGATTCGGGTTAAATCAGTATTTTGATTTGACTAGATTCATTTAAGAAAAATATATTTCTCCTCTCCGGCGCGACTTCTAGAAATTTTTTGCCTTATAAAGGTATCTTTCTCCTCTCCTCTCTCCAAAGTCATCTTTTCTCTGCCTTATAAAGGTATCTTTCTTTGTTTTTTTCTTCTTCTTATACTTCCGTAGTTTATTATTTTTAGACTAATACGATAAAATAATTAGATTATCAATTAGTCTACGTATTTATACATTAGACCCTAGCCCGTAGCTATTTTTGTTCCGTAAAACAGCTTGCCCCTGATTTTTCAAATAGCCATAACTTTTTACTCGTTTGTCCAAATCCAACGGAACCAACGCCCACTTCTTCGTTATGATCCCCTCTATCCAGTAATTCAACCCAAACATGTTTTTGAAATTTTTAAATTTGAATTAGACCAGATTTTTATTCAAACTTCGTTTGATCACAACTTGAGTTCTATAACTCTGATTTAGTTGATTCTTTTTGCAAATTAAAGCTCTTGACCTAAACTTTCTGTTAAGGCCAAATTCACATAATTTTCTAGGTTTTGAAGTTTTCCGAATTGTTTTCTTCTTTCTCTCCGACCTTTTGAGTGATTGCTTATGTGTGGTTACTATTGCTTGCTTACGATAGATTGACCGGAGTGTGACGAGTAGAACTATCAAGAGTTATGAGTGCGAATCATCTTCATCAACATTGCAGGCAAGTTCACACTTTGATCATATCCCTTTCATACCCAATTTTTATGCATTAGTTTCACCCTCAAACATTGCATGAGAAGGAGTGATAACATGTGGGTATTGGGAAGTAGTTGATGAGGTAGGAACCTATTGCCCTACATACAAACCTTGGGAGTTACTATTACGTTATGCTTATATTGCCATGCTATGCTCGTAGAGGTGGATTGGGTTTGAGAGTATTTCATAACAAATGTGAGATTGTTAATTAATGGTTTACTTAAGGTGTCAACTTTAACACACATCTGGGTGGATTGAGGCACCTGGGTATTACAGCGATTGCCTGTCTAGGCACCTGGGTATTCCAGGATTGCCTATTTTTTTATGGACCGCCACCCAGGCTCAAAGGGATCATGAGATTATTCATACTAGAAACTTCCGTGTGCAGCCACAAGCTATTATGGGCTCTAGCATAGTTGATTAAGTCGTGTGAACTCTTACAGTGGTAGACTAGCAGATGTAGGGGTTGTAGGTGGTACGGTCTACCCATTGTAAGGTTCAAACACTTCTGGAAGACTATGTCTCGGTCATCCTTTTCTCAAACACCATGTAGTGTGAGAAATCCAATGGAGGAGATCGAGTCTTGTGGGGAAAAGTGCGCAAACCTCTGCAGAGTGTATAAACTAATCATGATTAGCCATGTCCCCGGTTATGGACGTTTTGAGTATCTAGTATTTGGATTAGCATGTGAATCTCATCATCTGACATTAAATAATTTTGTTGGGTTTAATGATGTTACTTAATTGGGATTGAGAATGCTGTCAACCATTCTCAATGATTAACAACCACCATGATAGTTAAATAAAATTTATTCCTTTGTAGTAGGGAAAATTTGGCTTTTCGCAAAAACCTTATAACCATAGAGCTTTTCCACCAACCAAATATGCATGTAGTGATAGCCGTTATTCATCATTCTCTATGGTGTGAATTTGCCAGTACATTCAATGTACTGACCCTTTGTGGCTGCAACGTCTCATGTTGCAGGAATCTTACGACGAGTAAGTGATTCGTTAGGGTTACTATTTCTACACTCAACTTTGCTGTTGGTGTTGATGGGAATCCACAACTTTGTTACTTCCGCTATTTGGATTGAGGTAATAGTATTTACATTACTTTTTACATGTGATATATCTCTGTTATAAATCCTCGAGTACTGTGTGTGTCAGCATACCGATCCAGGGATGACACTTAAGCACAGAGACTTGACCGTCTGAGGTCGGGTCGCTACAAGATGGTATCAGAGCACATGTTGATTGTAGGACGTGACCCTAGAAATTGGCAAGCCCATAGGAAAGATTTTCTCTACAACTTCATTTTCAAAAGATCTTTTACTTCTCTTCTCTTATGAGCTTATTCAAAAATTCCTTTTTAGTGATACTATACCCTTTTCCTCTTTTTACCACTCGACTGATGAGGCCACTCCAAGAAGTACAAGATATCGGACAACTGAGACCATTCAGAATGAAGAGTATTTTCCGTGCATCTGAATAATGGAAACTACAACGGTTGAAGACCGAAGACAAGTAGAATTTGAAGGCTCTGAAGAATTCCCAAATTTGTATGACCTAGGAAGGCTACCCTTATGGAACTTGGCAGACTATGGAAGTTGTCAATACCCGAGATCAAGGTGTATCGGAGAAAGACTGAAACAAGGAGCATGAGAACTCGAAGTTTTGTCAAAAAACCCTAAGGCAGGAGATATCAACTATGGAATGATAGCTCATGGGAATGACAAGAGCAGAAACACGGTTATTCGTGATGTCATCGCCCGCTGATGCTACTGTCACCGTGCTGAGTTAAGGATGCATTTCTTCAGAATTGATTTTATGGAAGAAGGCTGATGGAGCACCTATTAGTAAGATGAATTTTTAACCTTAGCCGGTGTATCACCAAGATCTGGAGTAGTACATCAAGAAGTTTAAGGTGGAGCTCCATGAAGCCATATTAGACAAGGAAGCATTTCGTGAAGAACTCAGGAACCAAAAGCTGAAAGTAGCCAAGCTGGAGGAGCTACAACCTCGAGATACCGGAGATTTGTCAGGAACTGAAGGACAGTATGACCATGGTTCATGTGAAGGATGTTGAAACCAGAAGTTTGGAACGCAACTCTAGAATATTAAAGGACGTCATGAGAGACTTCGCGTCAATAGAGTTGATCTGGCAAAAGAACTTGAGAAAGACAAGCATGATCGGAAGAAGCCACTGGAGGCATGAACAAGGCTTGAAGAGTTTGGAGACGTTGAAGATTTATTGCCCTTTAGAAGACCAAACCCCTGTTATATACCTACGTTAGATGCGACGTTTGTGAGCTGTCATTTGTTTGACGTTTTTCCCGACGGCCACAAATAAAATCTGTCTTTTCAAAACTTTTGTTTGTATTGTGTGCATCCCCCTTTGTCTCTCTCATCTCACCCCAAACCCATGGACCCAATAGAGGACGAATGGAGATAAACTCATGTTTCCCTGGACCGATAAGTCCATTGGAGATGGACCGATGGATTCAGAACATGGAGGATCACATGAAGAATAACCCTATAGTCGGAAAGGATATGACCCAGCATGCTCTTCAGTGCTTTGAAAGAGGTGCTGCTACTTGGTGGAGGATGTACCAAAAAAATAAATGGATGGCAAGGAGTAACCATTTGGAAAGAATTTAAGTTGACTCTGCCAAAGTCTCGGCTTGTGTCCCAGAAGTTGAAGCCTTATGGAAAGGATATGAAGAAACCTCGTGCATGCAAAATTTGTGGAGAAATAGGACACACCCATAAAGAACACAAGGATGAATGCCCTAATTGTGAAGGAAGTCACCCAGTTGAAGAATGCCCAACTAGGCAGATTACTTGTTTCTTGTGTGAAGGGACTACCCACTATCATGCTCGGTGTCACATTTACCCCATGGTACAACGAACCATCCAGCAGAAGAAAGAAGTAATGAAAGGAGCCCTCATGGAAATTTTAGAAGAAGCTGTGATGAAGGAAGCGATGGAGGACACACCCAAAGAAGATCCGAGTACACCCTGCACTAAGTCTTGCTATTCATGTGGAGAAGAAGGACACATCTCCCAAAATTGTTTGAATGGGGATCTAGTAGAATTCCTGACAGAGGAAGTAGAATATGACCCACAGGAAATAGAAGCCCTGATTGGAATGGAAAAGTCTAGGAAGAGAAACCGATTGGAGCCCAGGAGGGACCTAAGTCATATCACCTGTTATAGGTGCAAGGAGTCAGGGCACTACCTCAACAATTGCCCAAAAAGGAAACCTCGAGACTTGTCAGAAGTAATATGTTTTCGTTGTAATAGAGCAGGGCACTTTGCCAGAGGATGCCCCAAGGAGAAGGAGACTTTTGCTAGATAGTTGAGTTTGCAACAAAAGAAATGGAGTAGTAGAAGTGAGAAGATTTTCTTTTATATTGAGGTGTTGAGTTGATACATGTAATGGAGAAGCGAGAGATTGTAATCACTTGAGAATGAATAAAGTTAGCATCATTGGTACTGATATGGATTTTATGAGTTGTTACCCTATGAAGAAGAATTTTGAACATTTTTGAGGATATGAGAAATATGGTCTATGGAAGATTTGTGCATTTTAAGGGTGGTAGTACCCTGTAAGAACCCTTGACCCCTGGAAAAGATAAGGATACTCCACTGAGTGGATTTCAGATAAAATGAATACGAGTTTTGTCTCGATATTTGTGAAACCCCAAGAGTATGTGGGATGAAATTGGAGACCGTCAGTTGTTTGGACCAAATGTGATCAAGGAGTCAGAAGAGAATGTTAAGTTGATTCGAGATAGACTGAAGGTAGCTCAGTCCAGGCAGAGGAGATATGCAGACTCAAAAACTCAAGGAGGTAGTCTATGAAATTGGAGACAGAGCATGTCTTTGTGTGACCCCTCTGCGAGGAGTTAAACGATTTGTAGTTAAGGGAAAGTTAGCCCGGAGATTTGTAAGACCATACCGAGTTTTGGAGCGTATGGGAGAAGTGGCCAACAAGTTGGAGTCACCCGAAGGACTGTCAGGAGTTCAAGATGTGTTTCACGTTTGCCGGTTGAAGAAGTGCCATGCAGAGATGGCCAATATTCCCCTATAAGGACGCTTGACCCTGGAAAGGATAATGATGTTCCATGAAGTGGAATATGGACTCCATAAGTATAAGTTTTTATCTCGGTATGTGGGATATCCCACGAGGATGAATAGATAAATTACTATTGGATATAAAGGAGGTATGATGTCGGAAATATGGATCAATGGAAACTCCATGATGAGTCTGAGTAATCATGTCCTAGTTTGGTGCCAATAGAAGGAAGAAGACAGTACAATTGGATGGATTTTAGAATACTAGGAAGTTGGAAGTTGGAATAACGATTAGTTGCCCCGAGGATGAGTTCAAGGTTACAAGTGATGAGATGGGCCATAACCCACAGGCCCCAGGACCTGCCAAGAAGCAAGCACATTCTTGCTGAAGGAAAAACCCTGGAAGAAGAAGTTACGTTTAACGACAGACGATCTTATAGGAGTTTACGCAAAACCTGAGAGTTGTGAAGAAACGATAGATGTTTGTTTGGCTTGCAGAATCAATGGATTCATCCGAACTTGGTTCGTCGACAAGAGAAATTCTGCAATGCTTGTGAGGATGACCGAGTGTTAGAATGCGAGATTCACTAAACCATGTACAAGGTAATGATTTGGGTGCAGGATGGATTGATCACCATACCGACTTACTCTTATTATTCGCCTTGATATATGGAATGGTAAATCTGAGTGACTTACCTATAGTAGAGAGACGATGATTAAAACCCTGTTTAAACCTTAGAATGGTATAATAAATTTTTCCCTTGTACAAGGCAGCTTTTGCCAACCGTAGGTTATATGGTGAGGATCAACCAGACCCATTTCCTGCAGAAGGAACCATAAATTGTTGACCACCATGAGATATCGATAGTTGTTTAGTTTTGGCGCCAGACCCGTCAGCTAAGAAGACCCGGTCACAGAAGAACCTTACCAAGATGAAAGACAGAAGAATTGAGGAAAAGGTTATGCCACTACCGAAAGAGCCCAGATAAGGAATTATCCTGAAGATCTGAGAAGACCGACACTGTTAACAATATGGATAAAGTATATGAGTTTTGATGGAACCGTAACCATGCTTCTAAGGGTGGTAGCACCCCAGACCCCGAAGACGATTGATGAAATTTTGAAGAGACCCCGAAGCTAACCTATTTCTTTCTAGCCTCTCCGAATCTCGAGGACGAGATTTCTTTTAAGGGTGGTAGGTTTGTAACATCCCAAAATTCTAAATTTTGGAATGTTATAATAAATAGATAGATTGGATTGATTGTTTCATTGATTGTGTGAAATTGAGTGAAATTCGAAACCTTTTCGAAAGTTAAATGAGAGGGAATAAAAGAACTTTCCCAAACTTTCATTTTGCAACGAAACCCTCGAGAGATGATGACATGACTTCTTCCATTTATTTAAATGACAAGGGGTATTGAAAATATTTGAATTTCATTTGGAAAATATTTCTAATTCTGAAACTTTATGCAACTCAATGATTTTCACGAGAGGAGATAAAATGACTTCTTCAAATTATATGAAATATGAGTTGGGAGTTTCAAAGGATTAAATTCAAAGTCTTTTGGAATTATTTTTCAATTTGGAGTTATTTGGATTTTATTCAAATCATTTTTCTCCAAAAATAAAATACATGGAAAATAGGGTAACATGATTCCCTACAATAGAAAATTGCAGAGAAATAAATTTGATTTCATTTCGGTATTTTTAAAATGATTTTGTTGGATCTTATTACAGCAGGAGCACTGTTGGAATTATTAGAATTTGTGCATATTTTATTTAATGCTAGAAAAATGTTCATGTCGTAGAAAATCTTTTTTCTAAAATTTTTGATATATAATATGCCTATATAAAAATTTTATTTAATTTTGTTATTCGGTTTTCCTTATGTTTCTTTTAAAAAAACTGTACATGCGGCTATATTTATTTATCGCCTACATGCGCAGTATAGTAGCTTCTGGCGCCCCATTGTTTTTTTCTCTCATAAATAGGCCAGGCCCAGCCAGCCTTTTCCTTTTTTTTCTTAGGCCGAATTTTGTAAAAAAAAACTGCAGCCGCAGCGTGCACGCGGCCGGCCGAAGGCCTTTAGGCCCATGCGAGCCGCTCACCTCTTTTCATCTTTGTTTCGTATATTTTCGTCTACGTTTAGTTCCACATTGCCTAGCCTTTAACCTCTAAGCCTTTTTTCTACCAATAAATATAGACCCATAGAGCTTTTAAAAATCATCCGATTCGGGTTAAATCAATATTTTGATTTGACTAGATTCATTTAAGAAAAATATATTTCTCCTCTCCGGTGCGACTTCTAGAAATTTTCTCTTCTCTCCAAAGTCATCTTTTCTCTGCCTTATAAAGGTATCTTTCTTTGTTTTTTTTCTTCTTATACTTTCGTAGTTTATTATTTTTAGACTAATACGATAAAATAATTGGATTATCAATTAGTTTACGTATTTATACATTAGACCCTAGCCCGTAGCTATTTTTTCTTCCGTAAAACAGCTTGGCCCTAATTTTTCAAATAGCCATAACTTTTTACTAGTTTGTCCAAATCCAACGAAACCAACGCCCACTTCTTCGTTATGACCCCCTCTATCTAGTAATACAACCCAAACATGTTTTTGAAATTTTAAAATTTGAAGACCAAATTTGTATTCAAACTTTGTTTGATCATAACTTGAGTTTTATAACTCCGATTTAGTTGATTCTTTTTGCAAATTAAAGCTCTTAACCTAAACTTTCTGATAAGGCCAAATTTACATAATTTTGGTACTATTAGAAATTGTATTATGTTGCAAGAGTTATTTGCTGGGTTTTGAAGCTTTCCGAATTGTTTTCTTCTTTCTCTCTGACCTTTTGAGTGATTGCTTATGTGTGGTTACTATTGCTTGCTTACGATAGATTGATCGGAGTGTGACAAGTAGAACTATCAAGAGTTATGAGTGTGAATCATCTTCATCAACATTGCAGGCAAGTTCACACTTTGATCATATCCCTTTCATACCCAGTTTTTATGCATTAGTTTCACCCTCAAACATTGCATGAGTAGGATTGATAACATGTGGGTATTGGGAAGTAGTTGATGAGGTAGGAACCTATTGCCCTGCATTCAAACCTTGGGAGTTACTATTACGTTATGCTTATATTGCCATGCTATGCTCGTAGAGGTGGATTGGGTTTGAGAGTATTTCATGACAGATGTGAGATTGTTAATTAATGGTTTACTTAAGGTGGCAACTTTAACACACATCTAGGTGGATTGAGGCACCTGGGTATTCCAGCGATTGCCTGTCCAGGCACCTGGGTATTCCAGGATTGCCTGTTTTTTTATGGACCGCCACCCAGGCTCAAAGGGATGATGAGATTATTCATACAAGCATAGTTGATTAAGTCGTGTGAACTCTTACAGTGGTAGACTAGCAGATGTAGCGGTTGTAGGTGGTACGGTCTACCCATCGTAAGGTGCAAACGCTTCTGAAAGACTATGTCTCGGTCACCCGTTTCTCAAACACCTTGTAGTGCGAGAAATCGAACGGAGGAGATCGAGTCTTGTGGGGAAAAGTGCGTAAACCTCTCCAGAGTGTATAAACTAATCATGATTAGCCATGTCCCTGGTTATGGACATTTTGAGTATCTAGTACTTGGATTATCATGTGAATCTCATCATGTGACATTAAATAATTTTGTTGGGTTCAATGATGTTACTTAATTGGGATTGAGAATGCTGTCAACCATTCTCAATGATTAACAACCACCATGATAGTTAAATAAAATTTATTCCTTTGTAGTAGGGAAAAATTGACTTTTCGCAAAAACCTTATAACCATAGAGCTTTTCCACCAGCCAAATATGCATGTAGTGATAGCCTTTATTCATCATTCTCTATGGTGTGAATTTGCCAGTACATTCAATGTACTGACCCTTTGTGGCAGCAACGTCTCATGTTGCCGGAATCTTACGACGAGTAAGTGATACGTTAGGGTTACTATTTCTACACTCAACTTTGCCGTTGGTGTTGATGGGAATCCACAACCGTGTTACTTTCGCTATTTGGATTGAGGTAATAGTATTTACATTACTTTTTACATGTGATTTACCTCTGTTATAAATTCTCGAGTACTGTGTGTGTCAGCATACCGATCCAGGGATGACACTTAAGCATAGAGACTTGACCGCTTGAGGTCGGGTCGCTACAATCACGCTGGTGTCAAACTAGTCCGGCATAGCTCCACGACTGCCAATCTGTGCTAGACATGTCATCGCTTTTTAAGCTGAGCTCAACTTCTTCGGATCCTCACCTCGGTAAGCCGAATAAGAGTTCGGAATCGCCAAGGATAAATCATCACCAACATCGCCGCCCCACGGATTACATGGAGCAGGCACACCGGCATCGCCGCATGGTCACTTCATCAAACCAGCATTGGTCGCGTCACAAGTTACGACCTGGGTCGGCATGGTCGCACTGTTGCTTCTTCGAGCCAATGTCCATCACGCCGAACTACCTCAACACCTCGACTGACGCGGCAGCTACAAACCGGCCTCCTTCGTCACCTCGGCTAGACCGGGGAGTTGGCTATTTCTTCATCAACATACTCTGGTGACTTCCTGGTCACCAGCCGACCAGCTTCGTCATGTTAGTTGGATCGAGGGCTTCGCCTAGGCAAGCCAACCTTTGCCAGCATCTTCAGGCCATCGCTTTATCACCCATCAGACAATGGGTGTGCGGATCGATTCCCAATTTTGGGAGTCGCTTTTCTTCGGAATGCTACAACAAATAAACCAGGTGCTATTAATCCTAACAATTTTTGCTTGTTGGGTATATTTTTTTAAGGAATTATTACTCTGGTTTGTTCCATCATCTGTACACAGGTCTATCAAATGGCGGCCACATTAAAAACGGTCGCGTGGTGGTTCGGCTAGTTTCCGTACATAGTTCGGCAAACGCCGCATCCGGAGCCCGGACCGCCCTGCATATTCAGGCTTGACCACGCCTTCACCACATCACGCCGACGCCCTGCATCGACATGACTTCGGCGCCAGGCCACATCTCTTTCAATAAAATATTTTTGCGAAAAGCAATTATCCTTTTTGGACCACAGTATTTTATGTGTGTAGGTGATCGACTTTGACTGCGTCATGTGGTCTCTTAGGAAAGCCGACGCCGTCGTCCTAATCGGCGTAAATCAGCTCGCGTGATCACCTTGTTGGTCGTGTTGCCATACCGACGTGTTCGGTTGCCCCGGGGACTTCGGTATCGCCGAGAGAGCTCTACCTCATCGAGTGTTCGATGCACGGGCCATATTTATTTTATTACTCACTTTGCATAAATTATTCATTATCCAACATTTTTTTATTATTCCTATTATCTCCGGCTTGCACTATTTTCTATGCACAGGTAGATAATCCGGCAGCGCTTTCACCGCGGCGTACCGATGTACCACGTCACCTCGACTGGCCGGGGGCTTCGTCATCACTTCAGTAACACACGCTGGGGGCTTCAGTGTCATACTGCCAGCCTGCTCCGTCGCCGCGGTAGGACTGGGGTTTTCACCTCGTCCATCGACTATGCTGTGTCACCACTTCATCAAGCCGAGTTCTTTACTCGGACATCTCGGGACCGGCTTGGGGGCTGGGATCTCGTCCCGCCACAATCTCGGCCTGCGTCATCAACATCGAGCATATTAACCAGCTAAGTCGCTTTCATGCTCAAAAGCTTTCAGTTTTAAATTTTGTTCGGTTCGACCAAGCATTATACTTTTCAGCACAAAGTTGTTTGGGACAAAGTTCCTTGTCATAACTTTGTTTGTGACTCGCATATTCAAATACCCCGTTTATTTGGGGGCTCCCTTGATGGAGCTTTTCCTCTTGCATATGATTATACTTGTATCGCTTCGTTCCTTGTTCGTGTATTATGCCACAATATGCAGCATATTGACCTAAGCGATTTGCAAGTTGGGTTGCCTCGCTCCTGTGTTTACCCCTACGCTCCCGATTGTTCGGCTAGGGACTAAAGGGAGCACCTCTGCGATTGTCACGACCGGGTCATCCGAGCTCTGACCTCAGACTGGGTGAAGCCGAAAGCTAGCGCTCTTATTGTTTTCAATCATGGTCGACACACAACGGAACTCATGAGTACAAAAAATCTATTGCACAAGTCTCATAGTAATAATGAGCACCGAAGAAAGGTATCGGTGGGGGTACTATTTTCTTCGAAGATGCTTCTTACACTTCGTTAGTAATATAACATAAGTTCCCTGAGCGTGCTTTGTCTGTAACAGCCTTATGGCTTGATTGCCTGGTCATCGGAAACACCATCGATACTCTCGACAGGCGAAGTACATGACACTTTTCAGCCCTTGGCTGAAGAGGGAGAAGCCGACGGTCGGTTAAGACGCGTTTAAAGTTCGGGTGAACACAGATATGATATAAGTACTTCGGTACATACAATCATTATATATAAAATTCTTTTACCCAAGTCACTTGGGGGCTCTTAAAATTTATATATGAGCTGTAAATGTGTTTTCTTCTTGGTCATTGTCAAAACACGATAGAAGCGCAATTTTTTTCTCTTCCAATTTTCGGATTGGTGCCGAACACTTGATCTTGTTCGGACGTCCTATTTTTACAGACGTTTTTCGGTTTTCCAAGCTTTTGGCACTTTTAAACTATTTGTGTGTTTCCAGCACAAGTCTTGCAGTGCAACGCCGGACACCTTTAGAGATTCGGCAAAAACATTCTCAGATATTGCTATATATGCATCAGTTTCGAATTGTGTCTACGGTCAATAGTTGGGTTGCCCGACTCCCGTGCTTGCCTCCTACGTTCTGCTTTGTTCGGTTAGGTGTGCAAAGGGAGAACCACTGCGATTGTGCTTCCAGCTCACATGGTTAAGCACCTCAGTGGAGAAAGCCAAAAACTGACTGTCACAAATAAGCGTAAACTGGTCAGCGATCCGATGACTGTGTTAAATGATGGGCCATTCATAACATTGGCCGAAGTGTTTACGGCTTGACCTCGACTGTCGCCGAACACTACCGGGGGCTAGTAACTGGCCTCCCAAACTAAATCCTCAATATTTTGCTCTTACATTAGAGTTGAGGTTTCATGATCATGCTTAGCATGACAACCCAAAGAAAGGAACCGATAGCGGGACTATTTTCTTTGGAATACATTACTTATGTTAAAGAGTAATATAACATATCTCTCTACGTACCTTTGTTTATAAAACCGTATGACCAGAATGCCTTGTTTGTCGTAAATCTTTGTCCTCATAAAGGCTTTATAAAGTAGGACAAACACTCCTTGGCTACTGGTCGAGGAGGTGAAGCCGATGGTCGGTCAACAAAGTTTTGTACAATGCGGTTCCGAGCATTAATGACGTAAAGTACTTGGATACTCATTACACATAATTTGTGATTTTACTATAGATATCGATCCTTAATTCGGCCACTCGTGCCCGCATTAAGGCTCGGGGGCTACTGGGCTTCGGGCTTATTATTTACAAATACTAAAGGGGCACATCGATCCCCTGATCTGGTGTTGCCACCCGACCAGTGTCTCAGGGGCTACTGCATTGGCAATCTAGTGCGGAAAATTTAAGCGTGATATAGTTTTCGAGGAGATTATGATCCTCAGGTTGGTTGGCTGCACCCAACCCGAGTCTCGAGGACTGAGCACGCCACTTTTTGTGTCCCGAAGTATTCTGCCGAGCTAGGATTTGATCCTCAGGACGATTTTGCAAATCAACCCGAGTCTCAGCGGCTACTGGGATCAGCAGTCTTATGTCATCCTTCAGGTGCATCTCGGGTTTTAGACCGATACACACCTTGAGGGCTACTGGCTATATATCTCGGCAGAGAATAAATTGCACCAATAAAAAATATTGACAAAAAATCGACCCACAGTAGGGGTGGTGCACAACCTCGGAAGCAGTCCGGCATAAAGCTCAGGCGCGAGTGGCTGGCTCCATAGAGGGCATTTCCGGCATTAAGCTCGGCTAAACTCCTTCGACTTTTTTGAACCAAGGTGGTGATATGACACCTCGGATATAGTCCGGCGTTGGAGCCCGGATACAGTCCGGCGTTGGAGTTTGGACATAGTCCGATGTTGGAGCTCGGATACATTCCGGCGTTGGAGCTTGGAAAGCGGTCCGGCGTTGGTGCTCGGCTGCAAAAGATACCTCGAATGCAGTCCGGCATTGGAGCTCGGACACAAGAGGACGCTGCTGCCCGGGAACAACTTCAAAACCGAGGTGTGGCATAAAAATAACAAGGCATTGATAAAGGCCGAAGACTTAAAGGGCTCCTCGGATACCCGACGTGTGAGATCTTCAGATTTAGCTCGACAATCCTCAAGATAGAAGATGGGAAGATTTGTTGAACCAGTTTTCAAGACCGACGACCGAAGATGAAGAGCAGTTCAGAAGAATCAAGGAGCGTCCCTAAGTTGAAGACCGGTTCAGGGGGCTACTGACGGTGTCCTGGACTAGGGGGTACTCACCACGTCATCTCCCGATCTGTTAGATTGGGCCGAGGACCCCCATGGCCGTATAAAATCATGGGCCAGTTCGGACAGCTGCCGCATACACGGAAGATTCCACAAGACTTGGCGATCAAGACAAGGACTTCTCCCCACCGGCGTATTCGGCTAGGACTCTTGTTATCCTAGGCCTCTGGTGCATTATGTAAACCGAGGCCAGGCTAGTCGATAGATATATACAACAATCATACCATAGGCTAGCTTCTAAGGTTTAGCCTCTCTAATCTCGTGGTAGATCTACTCTTATAATACTCATATCATCAAGATCAATCAAGCAGGAAGTAGGGTATTACCTCTATCGAGAGGGCCCGAACCTGGGTAAACATCGTGTCCCCCGCCTCCTGTTACCATCGATCCTAGACGCACAGTTTGGGACCCCCTACCCGAGATCCGCCGGTTTTGACACCGACAAGCGTGTCGACCGCTTGGATGAACGCCTGCTTGAGTTCAGGCAGAGCCAAGAGCTACCATAGGCAAGGGCTGCTGGTCATGGTCTCATGGACGCGTTTTATTTTGTTGAGTCGTTTCGACGTGGATAGCTATGTATTCACAACAATCATAGTATTGCTCTGTTTATTCCTGTGTTTCAATGTGTGTACTCTATTCTCCGTTCTTATATGTTCTGTTTCAATGTGTGTATATACGCTTTCCATTCTGTATATGTGGATGATAACATCTAGATTCAAATTAGTATACACTAGCATATATGCTCGTGCGTTGCAACGGGAGAAATGCTTCAATATGTTTCTAATGTAGATAATAAGCATGGCCCAAGGTGTTGTGCTGATCTAAGTCATCTATTTTAACATGGCATCTCACCCATGTCACTACTTATACTCTTTCTCACCCTTGTCGATAGTGGGTGATGTTAATAATATCATATCTCCTCCTTTAATTTTGGGTCTCGCTCCTTCTTCTCTCCACATGCGGGTCCGTAGACACAATTTATCGACCTTAATTATTTAGGAGGCTGGTTGATTCTCCTACAAACTCACATGGTATAATTGGGCTGATTGGGTTCAAAGGAGCGAGGTGGTACTATTTGCTAAACGAATCATATTTTTATCACACACACATGCTGCCTTAGATGGTTACAGCCAATGGGATAGAAGTGAAGATCGTGTGTTCGAACCCCTGTCCTCATGTTTTATTTCCCTGATACTATATTTTGAGTGGATCCTACTTCTTGTTAAAGGAAGTAGGAGTTCAAATCCTTTTTCAGGGAAGGACTGTGAGTTCAAATCCTAGTAGTAATGTACATTTTCTTTTTATTTTATTGTAATCTTTTGCTAGAGCAACCCAGCTCGGCCCAGGACGAACGAAAAAAAGGAGTTACGGCCCAGGTAGAAACGCTCATCAAATGAACGATGTTTTAGGACGGACGAAATTTTAGTACCACCTTAGATAGACAAAAACCACCTAAGTGGGGCGAAACCAAGAATATCACCTTGCTTTATTAGTAGGTATAGAAAAACAGATTGAAAATGGAATTCATAATATATATATATATATATATATATTAATTGTTCATTAGATCATCATAGAATATATATATATATATATAATATCATCACATATATGTGACGATACTTAATTACTAGGTACAATGCATAAAATTGAAAACAAGCAATACTAAAACTAATAACCCCTCCTGGGGCCAATATTCCGGCAACCCCTCGCCAGTAGCTCCCTGGTGCGCGGTGTCTTCCCAGTGCGGAGGTAGTACTCCGCCTCCTCCGCCTCGCAGCGCTTGACGTACCGATCTGCCTCTTGCTGGTGGACGCATGCGAATGATCTTGTCATTTCGTTGGGCGCCTACTGCTACCTCTTGAGCATGCATTGGTTTTCCCTTGAAGAGGAAAGGGTGACGCAACAAAGTAGCATAAGTATTTCCCTCAGTTTTTTAGAACTAAGGTATCAATCCAGTAGGAGAAAACACACAAGTCACCTAGTACCTGCACAAACAATCAAGAACCTTGCAACAAACGCGATAAAGGGGTTGTTAATCCCTTCACGGTCACTCGCAAAAGTGAGATCTAATAAAGATAGTAAAGTAAATATTTTTGGTATTTTGGTTGTATAGATTGGAATGTAAAGATTGCAAAATAGTAAACGAGATGAGATGTAAATAAAAGAGATGCAATATAATAAGAAAGAGACCCGAGGGCCATATGTTTCACTAGTGGCTTCTCTCAAGATAGCATGTATTACGGTGGGTGAACAAACTGCTGCCGAGCAATTGATAGAAAAGCGCATAGTTATGAAGATATCTAAGGCAATGATCATGAATATAGGCATCACGTCTGTGTCAAGTAGACCGAAAGGATTCTTCATCTACTACTATTACTCCACACATCGACCGCTATCCAGCATGCATCTAGAGTATTAAGTTCATAAGAACAGAGTAACGCTTTAAGCAAGATGACATTATGTAGAGGGATAAACTCAAGCAATATGATATAAACCCCATCTTTTTTATCCTCGATGTCAACAATACAATACGTGCCTTGTTGCCTCTACTGTCACTAGGAAAGGACACCACAAGATTGAACCCAAAGCTAAGCACTTCTCGCATTGCAAGAAAGATCAATCTAGTAGGCCAAACTAAATCGATAATTCGAAGAGACTTGCAAAGATATAAAAGCAAGCATATAAGAATTTAGAGAACAACCAAATAATATTCATAGATAATCAAGTTAATAAATCCACAATTCATCGGATCTCAACAAGCACATCACAAAAGAGTATTACATCGAGTAGATGTCCAAGAAAATTGAGGAGAACTTTGTTTTGAAGATCAAAGAGAGAGAAGAAGCAATCTAGCTAATAACTATGGACCCGAAGGTTTGTGGTAAACTACTCACGCTTCATCGAAGAGGCTATGGTGTTGATGTAGAAGCCCTCCATGATCGATTCCCCCTCTGGCAGATCGTCAGAAAAGGCCCCAAGATGGCATCTCACGGGTATAGAAGGTTGCAGCGGTGGAAAAGTGGTTTCGTGGCTCTCCCTGATGTTTCTAGGGTATAAGAGTATATATAGGCGAAAGAAGTACGTCGGTGGAGCTATGTGGGGCCCATGAGGGTGGGGGCACGCCTACCCCCTTGGCGCGCCCTCCTGCCTCGTGGCCGCCTCACGGAGTTCTGGACTTCCACTCCAAGTCTCCTGGTTTGCTTTCGGTCCAAGAAAGATCATTGCGAAGGTTTCATTCCGTTTGGATTCCATTTGGTATTCCTTTTCTGTGAAACTCTAAAATAGGCAAAAAAAAACAGAAACTGGCACTGGGCCTCCGGTTAATAGGTTAGTCCCGAAAATAATATAAAAGAGCATATTAAAGCCCATTAAGCATCCAAAACATGTAATATAATAGCATGAAACAATCAAAAATTATAGATACGTTGGAGACGTACCACCCACCCCCACACAGCAACGAGTGGCCCATCGCCTATGACCTTCCTCGCGAAGTACCTGTCTTCGTACACCTCCTCGGCACGACGACACGCCCGCCCCCAAATCTCCGTCGCCTCCTTTTTCCAGGTGGCATCATGGGCTTCACAGGCCGCCTGGTACCTGGCTTCCTCCTCCGCCATCTCCTTCTTGAACGCCAGTTTCTTGGCTTTCTCAGCCGATGACAGCGACTTCCACAAACAAAGATTGTATTGGCCCCAAAACCAATCCAAAGTTGGGGGGTCTGACGCAACCTCATCCGGTAGTGCATAGGGGTCCTCGTCGCTGCTATTCGAGTGAGCGTCCTCGGCGGGCGGCGACTCCTCGTCGGCGCGTGGCCAGACCAGCGGCGCCATGGCAGAGATTTGAGAGAGAGAGAGGGCGAGTGAGGGGAGGATGTAGATGAGAATGCAGGCGGGACAACGTGAGCAAGGTAGTATTTATTGGCGGACGAAATCTAGATCACGTGGACAGTACACACTCCGGTCGCCGGAATTTACGAGTACTATAGTTTGAATTACACAAGATTCCCGCAGCAAAATCCATGTGTGAACATAATAGCTGACGGTTTCCAATATAGAACCATGTTTGATTAATGAACCCCGATAATCACCTACCAAACCTCGAGCCGCGAGATAGAGTGCCAATCCTGTAGGGGCCGGTTGTCTTGTCAGATCTTTACATTTTCTTTTTTGAACACCAGATATTTACATCGTCTGATGATTTTTTTTACTCGCACACAAGTACACAAAAATATGATTTTTTCAAACCGTTATGGTTAGGCATTGCATGTAGATGTAGTTCAAATTTGAATTACGGTCATTAAATAGCTAGAAAATCACTTAAATGTCTTTAAAAAGTCAAATGACCCCTGAAATTTACCAAATTTCACATGACAGTTGTATTAGTGCACGTTAAACGTAGAAAACAATTTGAAGGCCATAAGAGGAAGCTATCTCCCATTCGTCATCAAACATGCATTGTTCCCTCTAGGAACCACGAACCTTCTAGTGAGTTGCTCTGGTTTGTGAGGGGTGTGTGTCCAAACTTTCGTCAAATAGGCCAATTTTTTTACCATATCATCTTGGTGGCATGACATTAAATCAAACCAGGTTTCATGTTTTTCTGATCATTTTTTAATTTTTTGGAATTAAAATGCCATGGCACTCCATGCATGTACACATGCCGTGAGACCAATATGTTTTAAAATTCCTTCTAATTTACTACACATGGAATTAACTCACACACAAGTACACAAATATGATTTTTCAAACCGTTATGGTTAGGAGTTGCATGTAGATGTAGTTCAAATTTGAATTACGGTCGTTAAATGGCTAGAAAATCACTTAAATGTCTTTAAAAGGTCAAATGACCGCTAGAATTTTCCAAATTTTCATAGTAGAGTTGTAGTAGTGCACGTTAAGCATGGAATAAATTTTGAAGGCCGTAAGACGAAGCTATGTCCTGTTCTTCATCAAACATGCATTGTCCCCTCTCAGAACCACGAGCCTTCTAGTGAGTTGCTCCGGTTTGTGAGGGGTGTGTGTCCAAACTTTTGTCACACATGCAATTTTTTTACCACGTCATCTTGGTGGCATGACATTACATCAAGCAAGGTTTCATGTTTTTTTGATCATTTTTTAATCTTTTGGAATTAAAATGCCATGGCACTCCATGCATACGTATGCATGTGTCCATGTCGTGAGACCAATATGTTTGAAAATTCTTTCTAATTTATTGCACATGGAATTTACTCGCACACAAGTATGCAAATATGATCTTTCAAACCGTTATGGTTAGGCATTGCATGTAGATGTAGTTTAAATTTGAATTACGATCATTAAATGGCTAGAAAATCACTTAAATGTCTTTAAAAGGTCAAATGACCCCTAGAATTTTCCAAAATTTCACATTACAGTTGTAGTAGTGCACGTTAGACGTTGAAAAAAATTAAAGGCCGTAAGAGGAAGCTATCTCCCGTTCGTCATCAAACATGCATTGTTCCCTCTCAGAACCACGAGCCTTCTAGTGAGTTTCTCCGGTTTGTGAGGGGTGTGTGTCCAAACTTTCGTCGAACATGCCAAATTTTTTACCACGTCATCTCAGTGGCATGACATTAGATCAAGCAAGGTTTCATGTGTTTATGATATTTTTTAATTTTTTGGAATTAAAATGCCATGTCACTACATGCATACATATACATGTGTCCATGTCGTGAGACCAATATGTTTGAAAATTCCTTCTAATTTACTGCACATGGAATTAACTCGCACACAAGTACACAAATATAATTTTTTAAACCGTTATAGTCAGGCGTTGCATGTAGATGTAGTTCAAATTTGAATTGCCATCATTAAATGGCTAGAAAATCACTTAATTGTCTTTAAAAGGTCAAATGACCCCTAGAATTTTCCAAAATTTCACATTACAGTTGTAGTAGTGCATGTTAGACGTAGAAAAAAATTGAAGGCCGTAAGAGAAAGCTATCTCCCGTTCGTCATCAGACATGCATTCTTCCCTCTCGGAACCACGAGCCTTCTAGTGAGTTGCTCTGGTTTGTGTGGGGTGTGTGTCCAAAATTTCGTCAAACATGCCCATTTTTTACCACATCATCCTGGTGGCATGACATTACATCAACCAAGGTTTCATGTGTTTGTGATATTTTTTTAATTTTTTGGAATTAAAATGCCATGTCACTCCATGCATACATATGCATGTGTCCATGTCATGAGACAAATATGTTTGAAAATTCCTTCTAATTTACTGCAGATGGAATTAACTCGCACACAAGTACACAAATATGATTTAAACTATTACGGTTAGCCGTTGCACAAAGATGTAGTTCAAATTTGAATTACGGTCATTAAATGGCTAGAAAATCACTTAAATGTCTTTAAAAGGTCAAATGACCCCTAGAATTTTCCAAAATTCCACATTACAGTTGTAGTAGTGTACGTTAAACATAGAAAAAAATTGAAGGCCATAAGAGGAAGCTATCTCCCATTCGTCATCAAACATGCATTGTTCCCTCTCGGAACCACAAGCCTTCTAGTGAGTTGCTCCGGTTTGTGAGGGGTGTGTGTCCAAACTTTCGTCAAACATGCCAATTTTTTACCACATCTTCTTGGTGGCATGACATTACATCAAGCAAGGTTTAATGTGTTTCTGATTTTTTTTGGAATTAAAATGTCATGTCGCTCCATGCCTACATATGCATGTGTCCATGTTGTGAGACAAATATGTTTGAAAATTCCTTCTAATTTACTGCACATGGAATTAACTCGCACACAAGTACACAAATATGATTTTTCAAACCGTTATGGTTAACCGTTGCATGTAGATGTAGTTCAAATTTGAATTACGGTCATTAAATGGCTATAAAATCACTTAAATGTCTTTAAAAGGTCAAATGACCCCTAAATTTTCCAAAATTTCACATTATAGTTTTAGTTGTGCACGTTAAACGTGGAAAAATATTGAAGGCCGTAAGAGGAAGCTATCTCCCGTTCGTCATCAAACATGCATTGTTCCCTCTCAGAACCTCGAGCCTTCTAGTGAGTTGCTCTGGTTTGTGAGGGGTGTGTGTCCAAACTTTCGTCAAACATGTCAATTTTTTTACCACATCATCTTGGTGGCATGGCATTACATCAACCACGGTTTCATGTGTTTCTGATATTTAAAAAAAATTGGAATTAAAATGCCATGTCACTCCATGCTTAATTGTGTCATAGCCGTTAGACCAATATGTTTGAAAATTCCTTCCAATTTACTGCACATGGAATTAAATCGCACACGAGTACACAAAATATGAGTTTTCAAACCGTTATGGTTAGCTGTTGCATGTACATGTAGTTCAAATTTCAATCACGGTTATTAAAATGGCTAGAAAATCACTTAAATGTCTTAAAAGGTCAAATGACCCCTGAAATTTTCCAAAATTTGACATGACAGTTGTATTAGTACTACAAAATTTCTTGTACTGTTAAAACACCATCCGTTGTCACTTTACTCCAACTTCGTCTGTCACAGCTAATAAAAATATCTACAACATCACACATAGTTGTTTGCTAGGAACCGTTTGCGATGAAAATATCTAGGTCTATTTAATCTCCCTCCTTAAGCTTCGCCGGCTCGTCTGCTCCAGTGTCGGCAACCCCCGAATCCACGAATCCCAATCCCCATTCCCGCACCCCCTTCTTGCAATGATGACGCTGTGGAAATGCTTCGTGAAGGCCCGTACGATG
>NC_041384.1:103220871-103238466 GCF_002162155.2 Triticum dicoccoides
TGCTGCCTGCGCCGAGAGCGCGACCTCCTACGCCGAGAGTGCCGCCGCATCCACATTGAGTGCATCCGCTTGCACTGAGAGGGCGTCTCTAGTAGCCGACAGGGTAGCTGCAGCAGCCGAGACAGCTGCAGTTGCTACTGCGATGGTGGCAGCAGCTGCTGCTGCGACGGCGGCTGCAAACGCCAAGAGCGCTCGAGCTGCCGTCCATGCCGCCGATGTCGCCCTGGCCCAGGTCGAGGCCATCCATGCCAAGATCGAGGATGCAAACACCAAGATATTCCAGGCCACCTCAGAGTCCAGCATGCAACCCACGTCCGAAAAGGTGGTGGTGGCCATGGAGCACCTGCTTCCTCATGAGGTCGTCGAGCGGGAGCTGGAGATGCAGGAGGCGACGGAGATCGAGGAGCGCCAGGAGGAGGAGTGCGCGTGGCCGAGGTCGAGGTAGAGAAGAGTCTGTCCGTCGAGGAATTGGCGGTGGAGTACCAACGGAAGCTCTGGCGCAGCCACTACTACGAGTACTACAACCTTTATGGCACGAAGGAACTGGGCGTCGGAGCAACTACGTGCTCCAGAGTCCGGGTCCCTGATTTTTTCCCGCTGCATCGGCTGGCCAGTGCAGGGCACCGGTGCGAGATGTAGCAACAATTGTCTTTACCCTAGTTTTGGCATACATAGTGGACGGCCTTAGTGCTATTAGTTCTATGTTACTAAATTTGTGCATGTACACACATGTTAGTATCAATTTGCTGTCATCCAAACACTGTTGCTATGCTGTTGCAGTTATATTTACCTTCCTCATAAAATGTTCAATTTTTTATTTATTATACATGAGTAAGGACTTGTAGTGTTGTTGTAGTTAATTATAGCTTCTGATGTTCCAGAATTTGGTTGTTGTCTCAGTAGCAATTAATTCATTTGCACATTGATATTTTTGAGAAGATATGTCATAATTAACATGTTTCTTCAGTTTTTCAAAATAAGCATTGGTGATTTTCTATGTTGCTAAAAACCCATTTCCCCTACAATTGTTACTGATCTAGTTTTAAATATTATAGGATGAATGGAAGTGTTCTTACTTGGAGTGGGTTGATCAAGAGTGGCCACAGTCTTCGAAGATGTGCCTAGCGAAGCTCTGGAGCATGTATGAGGAAGAGAACAAACGTAGGCTTAGAGAAAGTGTTCTCAATGCTAAAGAATGTTTGAATATGCGGGATAAAAAGAGGAGGTGGAGAATGAGCTCAGATTTTTTAAATTAGACTTTGCTAAGATGGTGTTAGCAAAGGAGGAGGCACTTTCCCAGTTGGCCAGTGCAAAACAGGTTCTTACTGAATTGAATGCCGAGGTGGATAAGAAGAGCATGGATGATCTCGATTAGGGAATTGAATATATCGTTCTAATATTGTTCTTATGAAGTTGAACTAGCTATGTGTTGTACTGTGTTGTTTTCATGTAGCTATCGTACTGCGATGTTATAATATATTTATGTGCCTGATATGAAATTGGCAAACAACTGTTCAATATGAAATGTGAATTTGCGTAATACTAGAATTATTAATTTTAAACTAATAAACCTGCTAAATATGTCATGGAACTTTGCAAATGGTTCTAGCAGTAAAAGCGCTTGTGATGGATAGCCCAATGCCACATAATTTTCTTCATCAAATCGTGTGTGATGTAGTTGATGAAAGCAAACAGTTAACCAAGGCCGAGCGTATGGGATAGTTACACCTTTCACACATGAGCCTACACATAAAACTGTGTGGGATGTACATACGAATGGAAACGTTTTCCCTAGATTGACTGTGTGGGATGTACATAAGAACAGAAACATATTCCTTGGATTGACTATGTGTGATATACATACGAACGGAAATGTTTTCCCTGGATTGACTGTGTGGGATGTACATAAGAACGGAAATGTATTCCTTGGATTGACTGTGTGTGATATACATACCTACGGAAAAGTTTTTCTGGGATTCACCGTATGGGATGTACATACCTACGGAAATGTTTTTCTGGGATTCACTGTGTGGGATGTACATACCTACGGAAACGTTTTTCTGGGATTTACCGTGTGGGATGTACATACATACGGAAATGATTGGGTTTCGATGCCTCACCCGATCGCAAACGAGCTCATTTGGTGTCCCAGGAGGGCCTAACCCCGACGATTTCTAGGTTGTGTGGGAAGGACCCCCTTAGCGCCCACACTCACTTGGCGACTGTTCCAAATGCCGTCGCGGAAAGGGTTAAAAACGCTTTGTATAGCACTGACGCGTACTAGTGCATGTTTCATTATGTGGTGTTGTTTTGTTATAATCTCATCCTTTTGTGTTGTTCACAGACTGGAAAGTATGCATATTTATCTTCCAAGGAGACGAGTAACTAGTCTGTGTCACCTTGCAGAGGGGGTGCAATGAAGATAAGATTGAGGATTTCCATGTACAAGATGTTAGGAAGGAGCCTTGCAAGAGAAGGAGGAGCAGCACTGTGCCTGTTCAACCAGTTAAGGTAAGTCACTGTATCCAACTCAATAGTTCAATTGCTTGGTTGTTTCAGGCATAGTTAATTTGCTCTTTTCAATTGCTTTATTTGTCCTCAGTTAATGAGATGCCCAAACAAATATGCCTGATGTTGGGAACTTGTATAACTATTATTGACATAATGAAAGGCGTTACCATTTAATTACTCTGGTGAAGTGTGCCTGATGCTTTGAAGTCTATTAACCAACTATTACTACATGAGACTCACAATCTAGTTTATACTAGGCTAATGATTGGATAGTTTTGCTAGCTATAGTATATTTGTATGAATCCCTCTGTTGTTCATTATGCTCCCTAACACTTTAATTGAGCTATAGAATGGCCAACTGCTAGCTTACTTATACGCAACGTGTTGTCTAAATTTGTAACTTGTGTGTCTTTTGGATTTGGCCCCAACATCATGGTCCTCTGGTGAGCTAAGCGAGATTTCTATATGCGTGCTGCATAGACTACCTTTTTGGTAATTTTTAAAATATCATCTGATTATACTTCATGATGTGTAACATTATTGTTAGTCCTATTTCGCCATGTACAAAATAGTCTGTCTTGCTCACTTCACTGTTGTAACTATATTTTTCCCTAGTCATGTGTACTTACAGAAACATTTCAGGATGAAGTGACATCAACACAAAGATCCGCGAACAGTGCGGCATGGCCGTTACCAAATAATTATGGATTGGAATTGAAATGTGTTGATGTTCTCGAGCATCAACTAGAGGTGGCAAGACAACGTGTACATCATTCGCAACGTACAATCAACAAGTTGAGACTAGACTTGCAGGTATTAGATGTAGGAGTAAAAAAATGAAACGAGACACTGAGGTAACCACGAAGGAATTGGAGATTTTGCAGACTGAAATTTATGCTATTTGAATCCAGCAAATCCTATTTTCTAAAGATATTATAGTTCAAATGGTAAGTTGTGTTGATGCGTGTCCATGATGTATGAGCTTTATTTGTCCAGTCTATGTAATTTGTTGTTTGTGTATGCTTTATTATCACTGGTGCCTAACTATAATGCCCAGTGGGTATATTCGGATGTAATTTCTTTATTGTATAGTGTAGGATTATTCTACGTTTATATGCATTAGTCTTTTTATTGTATAGTGTATATTTTTAGAGACGATAGTATAGAGTAGGATAATTGTTGAATATGCTATATCATTGAAATGGAGGCCAACACGCCCAAACATTTCTTGGACGCCATACAAAACGAACAAACATGTGTAGTCAAAGCGGGCCTTAATTGGGCTAGTCAAAAAAATATTTAGTGGATCCCAAATGATGTGGCCCACCGTAACAACGGCTCTTAGCATGTCGTTAACAGGCCAAAAGATCGATAGGGCCATATAAATGGAAATGGCCCGCGAGCCTCTAGCAAGCCAAAATAAATGTCAATTTTGTCTAAGTCCTTTTATTTTATGGGCCAATAAGAGGCCGAAAGTGTTACGGGCCAGAGCAGTTCCAATTTGCAACCTAGGATTTTAACAGGCCAAAAGTCGCATCAGGCTGAAATTTTGCCTTGTGGAACGTGGGCCCATAATGGACCCAAAGTCAAAGGCCCAGTTGGTGTGCTAGCCGTTAACATGCCGAAAGAAAAAATGGCTAGGAGGCCCATTTACCGAATGGGACGAGGACAGGCCTAAAGTCACAACAGGCTAGAGTTGTCCCAACTGCAGAATGGGTCGAGAAAAGGCTGAAAGACGTTCCGGGCCATTAACGGGCTGGAACTGACGACGGGCGGCTAACAGGCCGAAATAAGCTTGGGCTATAATTGGGCCAAAGTTATAGCGGGTCGTTAACGGGCTAAAACTGACGATGGGCTGAAAATTGTCAAATCTAGAATGGGCCTTTGTGGGCCGATTTCGTGCAACTTGTATGGGTCGTGCTTGTGAATGGGCCTCACTCAAGTAGGTCGCTAATGGGCCGACCCGCTTATTTTGACAAGCCCGACCTTTTAACCTAAATGGGCCACTGTTGGGACGAGAAATGTGTCGACATATCATAGGCGTGTTCCGTCCATTCGCTGGATGACAACTGTCCAAACACCGGGCAGACACGTGGATATGCTGGCGAATGAGAATTTTACATGTGGAAAATCCCTATTGGTCCGCGCTGTTAACGGGTTATCAGATCCAAACCGAAACCCGATAGCTTAACGGCGACCCGTTACGGTGGATGCCACGTGTCGGTTACCCTTGACGAAAGAACTTCTATGACATGTGATTTATCGTCATGGAAGCGGACACTTCTGTGATGATAATTTTTGCAATGTCATGGAACACTTCTACGACAGCACATGTATGACTATCTTGATTCTGTCATAAAATCGTCATGGATGTACATGCATGACAGAAACATGACCTACTGTGACAAACACGTATCATCACGGAAGTGTATTTTTTTTGTAGTGTCATCAGTACTGTATGATACATTCATCGGAAACCACTCACGGACTTGTGAAAAGGGCGTATATCTCAGTCACGAAAATCCATCGCAACCCAGTTAAGTCAGCAGATATGAAAGAAAATTGGAGCCAGTATAAGCATGAACATATGAGGAAAGATCTGTGAGAATATCGGATACGGTGAAGCAAACCACCCTAGAGGTGGGCAGTCAAGTCATATAAATTTCAGTAGGAACAATCATATAAGAAAAAGGATACCTGAGTTGGAAACGGTTTCCTTAAGTCAGTCATATTTGTTCCCTAAGCAACCAAATCTCGAGGACAATATTTCTTTAAGGGGGGAGGTTTGTGACACCCTAGATTTTGGCCCTTTCTTTTTATTTTGATTTTCTAAGGATTTTGCTTAAGATTTCTTTTTCCCGTGGCTCCGTGGACTTGAAACCTGAGGAGAGATCACCTTTGATTCCTCTCCCAAGTGGCTTGTCATCCTCAAAACCATCTCAAGACCCTATCATTTTCATCTTAGCCCAATCCAAATATTATTTTTATTGAGGATATTCCTTTTTCTATTGAAGGAATAATCCTTTTAACCCTAGGTTGTGAAACAACCTTTATTTCTATCAATCCCAAAATTCCCCAATAATTCTCATAAATTGTTTGGGTCATATCTTCCACATATATGTCAAAACCCTTTCTTGGCATCATCAAAGATAATTCACAAATATTCCTTTTCTCATTCTGCCTTAAGTGGCTTTTTGAGTAGGAAGTGCAATTTGTCTTTGCTTGATTGACCCCAAACTTTTTGGACACCTTTTCTTGTCCATATCATTGCCCCATGACAAAATTCAACTCAAGTTGCCTAGTGAACCTTCCTTGGCAAATTTCCAAAGTTCCTGTCTGAGGGAATCCTTTGTGAAGGAAGTACTAACTAGGGTAACCCAATGAGTCGAAAATTTTCAAGATCCTTCATATGATCAAATCATCACTCTCCTACAAATTTGGGCTCATGTCATCACTCTATGTGAGCTCAGCATCAAATCTTGGTTTCTGGTCAGATTTTCAGGTTGTGAAGCAACCATATTTTATATTGCTTCCTTATTGCTGAAAATTTACAAGGACATGCTCATATCCATATAAACCCACTCCACAAAATTTTGGATCATTTCACCTATCCATTTTCCCTCTATAATTTTTCTTAGATTTTGTCCAGGGAGCTACATTGTGAAGCAAGTACCATTTTGGTATATCCAAATTGTATAAAAAAAATTCAGTAGCTTCATATTATCAAATAACTCATCTCTACAAAAATTAAGTTCAATATCATTGGTCATGTGAGTGCCCCTTCTTATTTTGCATTTCTGACCGGTGGGTCATTTTCTACAGCAAGTGCTAGCTAAACACCTCCTATTAATATAAAATTTTGCCAACACAGTCACCGTGGTATGTGATCAAACCATGCCAAAGCATAGTGTCTACCTCCTCCTAGATTTGTCTCCCCGCAGTACAAACACCTTGTTGTTCATCTGAGTTGGATCCACATGCAAATCTCTTCTTTGCCCCTGGACTCATTCTTTCTTCATTTGAACTAAGGGTAGAATGTTCTACCTCCTAGACAAGCTCTGGATGATCAGAGCACGGGCTAGCACTGTGTGCACGCGGTGACCACGGGGCGGACGAGCCAAATCACGCGCTCTAGTCGCCCGCGTGCGTTGTAGCCGCGCTCTTCCTCCTCGTCTCGACGCCTCTCCTTGTCCTGGATCTTCCTCGCGACCGCCTGCATCGTACTGTGCCCGGTCCCTCTCCTGTTTCGCCATTATCGAGCGCCAGCAGCCGTGCCCGTTACCTGACCATCGCCCCACCTCCATTTTTGCGACGCTCGGGCGCTCCAGAGCCTCCCCGCGGCTATATAAGGAGTGCCCTATCTCCTCCACAGCTTGCCGCACCCTCCCCTTCCTCCCACACCCACCGGAGCTCGTTGTTTCCTCCTCCACCGCCGCGGCCATCGCCGGAGCTGGTCTCCAATCCGGCGAACCGATCCCCTCCACTCCTCCCTGACCTCTCCAACAGAAGCATCACACCCCGGCGAACCTCTCCCTCACCTTAGCTTGTCGCCGGAGCGCCCGTGGGGCCGTGCTGGACGCTGACCAGAGCTGTCGTCCGCCCCGTCTTCGGCCATCGCCTCTCAGTCCCTCCTCGGTGTCCCCAACCGGTCTAGGTGGGTGCGGCGCCTCGCCCTGGCCTCGTCGTTGCTCCCCCTTGGCCAGAGGTGGCCGGAGCCATGAGGGCCGATGCCGGCCGCGGCCTTCCTGCCCCTCCTCTGATTCCTATCGGGAGAGACCGGAGGAGGAAGAAGACAGGGCCAGGTGGGCCCCGTGTCACCCTGGACCTGACTTGTCATTCTCTCAATACCTTATCCAGTTAGCAAGTAAGTGGAAACGAGTTTCCAAAAATATGTTTCAACTCTGGAAAGCGTGTTCTGTAGGGCTGGAATTCAAGCCGAGTCAAGCCCCAACTCGCTAGAGCTCGTTTCGTTAACGAGTTAGCTTGACTCGACTCGTTATTGTAACGAGCTTAAATTCAAGATTGGCTCGACTCGTATAACTCGCGAGCTGACTCGTTTAGCTTGTTAAGCTCGTTAAAGGTATGAACATAAAACCCTCAAATATTATAAAAATGATTATGTATATATTAAACACATATATCACTAACAATAGTAATTTCCCTGTAATGCATGAGTCTCCTAGACGGTTGGGCCTTCAACGGCTAGGCCTTGTGTTGTGCGCCTAGGACATAGGGTGCTGAGTGGCTGATCTTTTGTACCGAGCCTAACGAGTTACACGAGTACTCATGAGATTGGATTGTTTAACTTGGTCTATAAACGATCGTATACTAAAGCTTGGCTCGACTCGTTATTCTTTGAGTTCGAGTCAATTCGAGCCGAGTCACGAGCTATTCGTTTAGCTCACGAGCTTCGAGCTTTTTTTCCAGCCCTAGTGTTCTGTTTCTGCTTCTGCTCAAAATATGTTTTCTCTGTCCATAAACGTATTCTTCCTAAAGCGCTTTCTATTTTCAGCTGCCAGGGACCTGTTTGAGGAGTTTTTTTGCAGATAAGTCCCTGATCTTCCAACACTCGTATCTCCGCGGCCGTAACTCTGTTTGAGGTGAATCCAATGCTTACTTCTTCATATCGTCGAGCTCTATTTGTTCGTATCATTTTCACTAGGTGGTCCCACTATGAAATGACCTTTATTCCCCTGCCCTTATCTAGCCCCCTCCGAGAGAGAAGCGTTCCGGCAAATCGTTCCACGACTTCACCGCACTTCTTCCTGGAGTATTCTTCAACCCCAGGGAAGCCACAACAGCCACTTGCATGATGGATTTGCAATAGCCATGGTTTTCAACTTGAATATTTATTAAGTCGTGGATGAGAGCAAGAAGGACAAGATCGCCAGGCAAAGTGTCTGGGAGCAGAGACTGGATGAGAACACGTCAACACTACAAAAAAAGACATCCGTGACATTTTGGGCTGAACGAAAAAAATTCTATCATACTTATGACACTTCTATGACGATAATTGTGACAAAACCCGGTATCATCATAGATGTGGTGGGCTCCTACTTCTATGACAAAAAATCATGACAGAAAATGGGCTTTTCTTCCTGGGCGGGCCAGAGACACAGCTGCATGACATTCTTTGGGCCGTCCATGATGGAAAAAAACCGTGGTAGAAGCGAGGGAGAGGAAAATATCGGGGTGTTCCCGGTTACGGTGGGTGGTCGGGGCCGAGCGATGTGCATTTCTCTTGTACACGCACGCGCGTGTGTGCTAGACGTTGGGCTCTAACTGGTCATGGAGTTGTCACGGCAGATGTCCTAGGGTGAGGACTTAGTCGTGAGGCCAACGCACCTATGTGGTAGCTTGAGAGAGGTTGAGCGGAATCGAGAGACGCAACACAAGACAGGGATTTAGACAGCTTTGGGCCCCGGAAAACATCATCCTGTAACAACCCTACATGCTGTTTCAGGCTAGGTCTCATTATCATCACGAGGGAGTCGCCGTAAACTGGCTCTCCTCTTTGTGTCTAGCCCTAAGATTGTTTCTTCTTGCTTGCAGCTTGTCCCTCTTTGGGGAGCCCTACCCCTCCTTATATATGTTGAAGAGGCGGGTTACATGTAGAGTCCAACTTGGACTTAAGACTTAACTATTCTAACTTATCTTCATGGGCTTCTTAACATCTTGGGCTTCATAACGTCTTGGGCTTCATAACCCCTGGCAACCCAGTTATCACTGTTTGCCGGTTTAACATTGTCCGCCGGTTTAACATTGTCTGCCGGTTTAACATGGTCTGACTTAACTCCTGTCGGTTTACCACCTGCCGGTTTACCATCTGTCATAGCCATCTGTCTTAACTGCCCGCCGGTTTAACATCCGCCGGTTTACCAAGTCCCAGCCGGTTTACAACTCTGGCCGGGTCATATCGCGGGGTATATCCCCGACATTATCCCCAGTTTAATTTGGATGTATCCATGTTAAACTGATCCTGATCCTCTTTAAATCCTTGTCATTTCCTTCCAGAAAATCCGGGTCAATAGGCCAGCTTCATAATCAATTTGCTGACATTGGTTTGTCACAGAGAAATATTGTGAAGAATAACTTCTTTGACTTAGCTCCCAATGCTTAACAAAAATATTGGTCTTTGAAATACTCATCTGATCTTTAGCCGGTTTAAGAATGTAGAACCTTGCCGGTTTACAAATATTGATGGCACCAGATCATAACTGTTTGTTAACATCAAGCTTGAAAATATACCTCCTTTGTATGCATATCACTTGTAGCCCCCAAGTCTTAAGAAGGGAGCGTAGTAACTACTTAAGACTTGCTTTAATATGAATGTCACAAGCTTGAAGAAAACCAGGTTGTTCATCTCAATCACTAGTCAGAACTGATTATTCCACATATGTAGCCCCCAAGTGCCGGGTTGTCATGCTTGCAGCAACCTGGGACTTGTAATTTCCTGATGCTCATAAAAAACTTCAGCCAATGTAGCCCCCAAGGGCCGGGTCATTATGCAAATAATGAGGAGGGACTTTGAAAATATGATCATGTAGAATATAACAGCAACATGTAGCCCCCAAGGACTGGCTCAGTAAGATAATATTGAGCTGGGACTTTGATATATACTTCAATGAAAACAACATCATATGATGTAACCCCCATCATGGGGCTTGAATCCATGTACACAAGGTTAAGAGCCTTGTGCTTTACCAACTGAGCAGTGGACCCTTCAATGATAAATGAAAATTTGTGTACCTTGAATTGTTGACCAGAGCAATTGGTAGCCTCCAAGGGCCGGCTCATTATGATGTGATGAGTCGGGTCTTCAATGAGGTGAGCAAAAAATGACTTTGCATTAGCCCCCAAGTGTCATGGTGCATGCTTGCAGCGACATGAGACTTGTGTATTTGATGTAATTTCAACTGAAATAATGTAGCCCCAAGTGCCGGGTCGTAAGCCTGCAGCAACTCGGGACTATTCCTTCAATTGTAGAATAAATCATATCTATTGATAATATGATAGGCATTGCACAAAAGCGACTTGGGAAACCTTAATCATAATACTGGTTATTGATAACCATAATTAAGATCCAGCCATGTTGGCTATTTGAATAATATACCCAATGATTTATAAGCGCATAATTCCAATGGCGCAATCCAAATATATACTGGCGACTTATAGTCCAAAGCCAGGCCGGGTCAATAAACACCGAATTATAAGTGATTATGTACTGACAACTTGTAGTTGAAAGTCGAGTCAGGTTAACGAACACCGGGTTAATTTGATGACTGATAGTCATGCCGGGTCAATAGACACCGGTTCAACATAAAATTTATCAAAAGAGAAAAATCTTTGACAAAGGCAAATAAAACCGTGTAGTCGAGGCTTTTCAAGGGCTGCCAGGCCCAAATTCGAGGCTTTTCATGGGCTGCCAGCCGCTGAGTTAAACCATTTGACAAAGCTTTTTAAGATGGGCCTCCAACTAACCAATCGTCGTTTTAACTTTGACAAGTTCAGTGTCTCAATGAGAGTAACTGTCAAACGTTCGGCAGGTCATGCCAGGATTACATGGATATGAGTGGTAATTACTTGATAAAGGCAGGTTAACCCGGGGTTTTAGGTGAATACACCAGGCTTCCAAGCCATGGGTCGATACCCAATTACAAGGGTCCTTTCAAGCTCTTTGTTACTTTACACAAAGAGCCCCCAAGTAACTTTGTGAGCTGTGCTCAATGGGTGCCTATGTTTGAGCTGTGCATAGCAACAATACTCTCTTTGGCCCATTGGGTGTGAAGCTCCCGAGCTTTGTTGTGGCATGATAGCTGGATTAATGGACAGAACTTCCGCTTTGTCAGCTAAAGCCCCCATGTAATCAATAATATGATAAGCCAATAAGGCGGGATACCCATGTTTAAACCGTACGTCATGGCAACAAGTCCTCTTCGGCAACTTTTAACTTTTTGCAAGAGATAAATTCTTCTTGAACCGGGATTTTAAACCGGACATTGAGAGCTTCAAAGCTTTATGGGAGACATCTTTCCCTTGAACCGGATTTTAAACCGAAATCCTCATTTTCAGCCAGAAATTTTCTGACGGCCTTTAAACTCGAACTTGCGAGAAGTTAATTCCTTTTTGAACCGGAAATTATTAAACCGGATTTGAGAGCTTCAAAGCTTGGGAGATAAATTTCCCTTGAACCGGATTTCAAACCGAAATCCTTCTTTTTAAGCCGGAAATTTTCTGACGGCCTTTAAATTTGCACCAATATAACCATAGCCTCCGTGATCGGGTTTCCCTTCAACATTCTGGGGCACTTGAATTTGCTGCAACTGGCAAAACTTGCTCCGTCATATCATCGTAGCCCCCGAGTCTTAAGATGACTTAAGGAGTTGTCTTGAGATTCTCCGTATTTGACCATAGCAGAAGTTATATATCATCGGTGTTAATAACGCGATGTAAATCCACAGAAGGTTGAGGTGACTGCGACGGGTTATAAATGATCCCATATGAACCGTGTCAGCAACTCGGCCAATGGTTCCTTCCAACTGGCTGTTTTGAAGTTGACCAAACTGTAGTGGCAGCAATTTGTGTGTATGTCTATTGATCCATGCATTGCAGACGGCGGCTGAATGATAATTTGCCTCCAAATGTATTGGAAGAAAAACCAGGCTACCCAAGCTGCGACTTGCTCATTCTCAATAAACAACTCATGCAGACAGGTGCGATCCAGTGTGTTGATGTAGACCAAGTCGCGAGAGACGGACAGCAAATACGACCGCAGCATCAGAGGCGGCACAGACAGATGTATCGACCGTGGTGTTGTAAAACGGCGTGGACGGGCGAGTCAACCACGTCGTTGTTGATATAAATTGGGCTCAAGAAGCGGCAGCATGCACATATGTAGGTCTTGGACCAGATGATAGCGCATCATAATAGTGGCATGAGCCATATCTCCATGATCCTTATTATTGCAGTGAATAATTGCCCTGCATTCAATATTGCAAACCAAAGCAAAGATAAACTGTTCTTTGACAAAAAATAATATGTGCCAATAAAATATATTGTAGATGGATATCACCTGATGTGCCAGGCCAGAAATAATCTGCGATGAAATTGATGATCACTAGGTGACGTTGAAATTGCTCACAGGCAGGTCGGCCGCGGCAGACGGCCACAGCGTTGTAAACCGGCGCGGTCGCGAGAGACGACCACGGCGTTAAAAACCGGTGCGGGAATCCGTTGAGTACCAACAACCAGCTGTGCTGAAATGATGTCGGCATGCCTCCATCTCCGTGGTATAATGCCACATTATAATGAATATTCTCCTGTATATGAAATATAGCAGGGCAAAGTAGTTTTTCTTGGATGAATTAAGATATACTAAAAAATAAATAGGGTAAATAGCACCTGATACTCAGCCCCAAGGTTGATGATGATTTCTGGATCCTGACGTAAGAAACAGTACTGATAGTACTATACAAATAGCGTTTGTAGTCTGCCTTTGAACTAAGCAGCATTTTTTTTAAAATTGCTCTGATGATCCACCAGTAGCACTTGATCTCTTCTAACTCGGATGGATGTAGCAGGTCCCTTGCTGTGCGTAACAATTTTCGACAGCTGGTAGCACCGTCGTCCCAGTTTTGCTTCATCTGATCTTAATTCAGTATCTCTTCTATAATGACCCTTTGTACAAAGATCTCCAATGTTTGGCTGATTACACCATCTGTAACAAGCTCGAGCTCTTGTAATCTTACGGGGTAAAACGACCGGGCCGCCGAATTGTCATTACTGCCAGCGCTGCTTTGGCTTTTGACACAACATTTGATCTTAAAAATCGTGCCACGTTGAGAGGAGTAGTAATACTGGTCGTCTTTCAAATGTGTAGGATGATTGAGGTCTCCACGTCCAGTAGTAGTAATAACAACCAAATCAACCTTGACGTAGATCTAGTAGTGTTTTGCTTCTGGTCTTTGAAATGTAATCCAGCAGTTTGATCTGCAGTAAATCTAGCAGCGGTACTTGCCCGCTGGGATTCCTTTCATCTTCATACAAACTTTCAGGCCTTGTACCCCTTGAAAACATTGACACTGCAGTAACTAAAACCGAAAACTGTTGCAATCCACAAGTGTCTGAATGTCAGCCTTCACCAGCAACTTGCAGGAGAGGTGAGTCGAGGTCGTTCCGCAGCGGGTCGGAGGCAGCACAGATAGCTCACTAGCTCTGAGATATTTATCCGTAGGTGCAGACGGGTCACACGGGAGGCAAGCCAGCAGGAGCAGAGGCGGCTCGGCGGTGCGAGGCCAAAGCAGACCGCAGCAACAGTTGAGGAGGAACAAGGTCGCGGAAACGCCTGTTCAAACGGAGTCCATCCGTGGTTCAGATTTCGGAGGCGAGGCGCGATTGGATCCGGTGTCGGGTTGGGGAGGCGCGGCTCCGGGTTGGTGATGGCGACCCAGAGGAGGTGAAGCGCGACTGAACCGGCGGGCCGGCCCTCAGGTGGAGGCGACTCGTGGCTCGGAACAGCACGTGGCCATGGCAATTTGGAGGTGGCAAGCTCGGGGGAGCCTACGACTGTAGAGGCGGAGCGGAGGCCAGCGAGACAGGTGACCGGCGTGATGGAGCCAACGGGCGGAGGCAGCCCGCGACAATAGAGGAACGGCGCGGCCGTAGGTCATGGCTGCAGAAGTCGCAGCGGCGGTTTATAGCGGCAGGGTGGCCTGAAGGCGGCTCAAGGCTGTGCCGGCGGGGGTAGCTCGGGCCAGGATGGCGGGTTGATGCAGCACCATGGAGACGACGGGTCACGCGCGGTGCACGGCGCTGCGTGGGTGACCCGGTGAGGCAGAATCCGGTTCAAGGCTGCGCCGGTCAAATCGGCCTAGAAGGAGGTCAGCAGAAGCGATTCAGCTGCTTCGTTCCGGCGGCCCGGCCCTCAGGTGGAGGCGGCCTGTGCTCGAAACGGCGCACGGCCATGGCGACTTCGGAGGCAACCGGCGGCAGCTCAGGCAGGGAAGAACCGGTGTCAACCATGAACAAATGTGATCCGGCGGGGCAGCAGCTGAAGCGGGCAGAATAATCCGGCGGGGCAGCGGTTCAAAACGTGGTAACGGCGATTCAGCACGACGCAAGGTGAGGCGGCTCAGGTAGTCCCCCAGTAAGATGGAGCACATGCGGGTCGTGGGGGCCCCGTGCCGCCGCATGCGAGGGAGATGGTGACTCCATGGTGCTGATTCAGCCAGGCAGGCGGGGCACGGCGAGCACAGCAGAGTCGAATCCCCGTTGCCGCTGCTCGGGGTGCAAAACGGATCAACAGGGGACTCAGAAGCGTGATCCGGCCGAGCAGAGCATGGATTCATCAGTTGCATGTGGTGAACCGGACGTAGGGGCAAGGCATGGCTCAGGCGCGGCAGTTCATCCCCGGCCAGAATAATGTGACGGCTCGGGCATCCCAAAGCGGTAGCTTGACGCGCTTGACAGGTCCGCAGCGGTGGAGGTGCCTTGGCGAGGCAGTTCAGCAAGACGAGGCTGCAGACGCGTAAACCCCCAGGTGGGTCAATGGTGAAGACGAGGCGTAGCCGGTTTGAGTATGTGGTCCGTGCCGCGGTCCGAGGTGGACGGCGTCTCTCTCATGAAGATGTAAGGGTTGACTCGGACTCGGCGATTTTTGGTTGTTTGAAGACCAAAAACCTCCTCCAGATTGCAATGGCTTTCGGCAATCCATGTCCGGTCCGTGTTGGTCTTCTGCTTGCACCCTGTACACTTAAAAATTCCTTGTTTTAGCCCTTGTTCCTGGCGTTTTACCCCAAGATCGATCTGGCGCATAGATCGACTGGTTAATGCCTGTTGGTCTTGGCGATGTGTGGCAGCAGCAATAGAATTTAATCTCTTCTCTGATCCAGTTCACAAAGGCGGCAGTTTGTTGCGTAGCCCTAAATTTTTGCTTAACCTTTAAACCTCACCGATCACAAATCTGGTCCGATCAACTTGAAGCTGACGTAGATTCTTTCAAACCGGCTTTTCTTCGTCCAGAAAATTGTGACCTCTCGATCCCTATGAAAGATCCCTCTAAAAACTCAACACCACCGTGCGCGGGCCCCACGGTAGGCGCCAACTGTCGTGGAGTTGTCACGACAGATGTTCTAGGGTGAGGACTTAGTCATGAGGCCAACGCACCTATGTGGTAGCTTGAGAGGGGTTGAGCGGAATCGAGAGACGCAACACAAGACAGGGATTTAGACAGCTTTGGGCCCCGGGAAATATCATCCGGTAACAACCCTACATGCTGTTTGAGGCTAGGTCTCATTATCATCACGAGGGAGTCGCCGTAAACCGGCTCTCCTCTTTGTGTCTAGCCCTAAGATTGTTTCTTCTTGCTTGTAGCTTGTCCCTCTTTGGGGAGCCCTACCCCTCCTTATATATGTTGAAGAGGCGGGTTACATGTAGAGTCCAACTCGGACTTAAGACTTAACTATTCTAACTTATCTTCATGGGCTTCTTAACATCTTGGGCTTCATAACGTCTTGGGCTTCATAACCCTTGGCAACCCAGTTATCACTGTTTGCCGGTTTAACATTGTCTGTCGGTTTAACATTGTCCGCCGGTTTAACATTGTCTGCCGGTTTAACATTGTCTGCCGGTTTATCATGGTCTGACTTAACTCCTACCGGTTTACCACCTGCCGGTTTACCGTCTGTCATAGCCATCTGTCTTAATTGCCCACCGGTTTAACATCCACCGGTTTACCAAGTCCCAGCCGGTTTACAACTCCGGCCGGGTCATATCGCGGGGTATATCCCTGACAGAACCCGAGTGAGGCGTTCGCCTACTGAACCCGAGCGATTGCACTGCAGGCTACGCGTTACTGAACCCGAGCGATCGATCGATGGCTGTTAACTGAACCCGATCGAGTGATTCCTTCGCTACTACTGCTAACTGAAGCCAATCGATGCTGCCTCTGGATGAACAGTGAGCGTTGCTGGGGGTTTGGACGAACAGTTCCCGGTGGGGGTGGATGAATAGGATCCCGTGGTGTTGCCTCTGGATGAATAGGACCCCGATCGATCGAGCCGGTTGGAACAGATGTGTCGGCTCATCGTCGGGACAGATGTCATCCACTCACTGGACAGAAGGCGCTTATGATACGTCGACATGTGGCACGGCCCAACAAATTTAAATGGGCCGGCCCAACTAGAGGCCCACAAGATTTTGGGGACCATAATGGGCCGGCCCAGCTAAAGGCCCATGAAATTTTGCGGACCATAATGGGCTGGCCCAGCTAAAGGCCCACAAGATTTTGCGGGCCATAATGGGTCGGCCCAGGTAAAGGCCCACAAGATTTTATGTGCCATAATGGGCCGGCCCAGGTAAAGGCCCACAAGATTCTTGCGGGTCATAATGGGCCGGCCCAGCTAAAGGCCCATGAGATTTCGCCGACATTAATGGGCCAGCCCAGCTGTAGGCCCACAAGATTTTGAGGACCCTAGTAGGCCGGCCCATTAACTGGCTGCCATGTTTTGGGCCAAATGTTGGCCCATATTTGATCCGGTCCATTAATGGCCTGCCACGCTCCAGGCCTAATAGTGGCCCATATGAGATCCGGCCCGTTAAAAGCCTACCACGTTCTGGGCCAAATTACGGCCCAAATCAGGTCTGGCCCTTTAAGAGGCTTTGGGCTCAGTTATGGCCCATATCAAATTCGGTCCGTCAACTGGACACTATGCTTTTGGGCCCACTTGCTAAAGGCCCACTTAGTAATTTGGCCCGATCTTAGTTTTGGCCTATTAAGGGCCCGTTTAACATTTCGGCCCTATATTAATTTCGGCCTGTTAAAAGCCCATCATATAGTTGGGCCTAACTACGGCCCGGTTTGCATCCAGCTTGCTCGCAGTCGATATCTGATTGGGCCAAACAAGGACCCAGCCAATTTTGGCCTGTTAAAAGCCCTTGATTTGATTCGCACAATCATGGGCCGGGGTTCATTTCGGGCTGCTGCCGGCCCCTAGCTAATCGGCATGTTTCAGGCCCAACCTACATCGTGATTGCATGATGGCCCGATTATGTACCGTAATTTTACGGTTTGGCCGGTTTACTACG
>NC_041384.1:103238616-103239584 GCF_002162155.2 Triticum dicoccoides
ACAGTAAAATAACTGCAACATCGTGAATAAGAAAAAACCTGTACTATACAATAAAGAAATTACAGCATATTACATCCACTGGGCATCAAAGTTCACCACTATGATAATAAAGCACAAGCAGACAGAAGATTACATACACTGGGCATCAAAGATCGCCACCAGTGCAAATAAACACGCCGACAAAATAATATACAAAACTGACAGCACTTCAATAGAGTTCAAGAAAGGTTAGCCCTGCTGGGGAACTGCAGCGCAAGCAACTGAGCAAGATGATGAGACTGCGCTTGTTCAACACTTATATCTTCCTCACTCTGAAAGATAAACAAGCAGACAGATGACAGGTTTTGCACATAAAAGTATCAGTGCTGACAATTCATCACATTTCTTACTGACGAATAAAGTGACACAGTTTAAATTTGCATTAACACAATATGGTATTGTTCAGGTCAAGACATGGCAGGAAATGACATTGTGAAGGAGTTGGCAGCTTCATGACACCACTGGATTACAGATCAAGAACTCATAAGTATCAATGGTTAGTGTGCTGTCAATTTATACCATTTTAGATTGGCAAATAAAGAGACGGTTTAAATAATAGTAGAATGATATGACATTTTTCATAGTTAAGACATTGCAGAATATGACATTGTGTTGTAGTGGGTAGGTTCACCACACCACTGGATTACAGATGAAGAACAGAAGCATACATGCAGTGCAAAAGAAGATCACTTGCTCTGTATAGTTTAATTTACATGGTATGAAGAAGGAACTTGGTTGTACAACTGAAAACTTAAATTGAGAAAGGACGAACTTTTGTTTATGAACTACATATAATAAACTTTAAACAAGCCATTTGATGCAAACACCAAAAATAAACAGCTGTTGCAGTCATGCCTAACCAAATATATACAACAAAGTTTGAAGGCTTGAGATGGACAAACTTACATTATTGGTGAAGACAGGATCTA
>NC_041384.1:103239594-103252959 GCF_002162155.2 Triticum dicoccoides
AAATGGAGAATATTTAAGATAAGATGAAGAGTGATGCTACATAACCAAGTAGCTATAAATGTAAGTGCAGCGATATAGGAAAAAGGTACAGCCAAGAGCAATGCACAACTAAACTTCTTCAGTACCAACCTTATGGTAAGAGTAAATATAGATCTGATGTGTAGAAAATGGAGGGCAAAGGAAAATAAGCTGCAGAGTGATGGTACATGAACAACTACCTGTCATTATAAGTACACTGATAAAGGACATCATGTACTTACAAGAACAATGCAGAGCTAAAAAAACATTGGCATTGGATATATTCTACACTAATGTAACCATTCATACAGATCAGATAATTTGGAGCGAACAATTGATAAGAAAGCTATCATGCATACTGCTGTCACATAATGAACCAGGTATATATGCAAGTATAGTGATACATGACAACATGTACTAACAAGAGCAAAGCAGCGGGCAGCATATTTGAGATATCCTGTCGTTCTTGTCAAACCGGAATTCTTCTTCGAGCAGATTTCCTGCAAAAAATATCCATAAGGCACATGCGGAAAAGTAGAAGTTCAAATTGTCATGTGATTTCATAGACAGTACCTCATACTGGGAACGAGACTAGTGCATAACAAGGTTTTTCCATTCAATGTCTTCTAAATTTAGCATAGGAGACTTCACCAGAAATTCGTTTATAGACTTGCCATCAAAGTGTGATTTCCTCAGGTAACACCGATACTACTACAATGCTTCCTTGAAAAGCACAAGCAAGCTTTGCTCGTCATGACTATCCAGATTGACCCTCGCCTAGTTACAACAATGTAATGTAAATCATTGATGTGTTCAATCAGCAGAAAACAGGAAAATAATAGCCATGAATAATAGCACTTACACATAAGTTGGACAAGAAGATGTGAAAATGGTGTTTGTCTTCACAATAATCTTCCCATGATGGGAATATATGCACGTAGTCCCTAACAACATTGAAAGCATTGTCTTTTAAACTAGGAATAAATGGAATGGGGTTCCAATCTGCAGGAATTGGCCGTCTCTGCAGTTGGGATAGGTCTTCGGCCCGTGGACTTGCTGTACTTTTTGCTGGAGTGGGATTTTTCTGTGGTATAGCTGGTGCTATGGCAAATCAAATCGGTATACCTTTTGCTGGAGTGCAGGTCCTGTGTGGTGGGGCTAGTGGTGTGGCTAGTGAAGTATGGGTACAGTCTGCTGGAGTCGGTCCTATGTTTTGTGTCACTGGTTGTACAGCCAATATAAGTAGGGTGATGTCTAATTTCTTCGGCACCACCACGTTTTTCAAGGACTTTGCTGGTGCTCCTTCAGGTTCGGCAATCACCCTCTTCCTTTTTGATGTCTGATGCACAAGAACAACATTTGAGTGAAAAAATATGGTATGATGATAGATGGAATATGTATTGATAATGGATGGGCATGGCATCTCGACATATATGATGAGTAAACTAAGCAGATGGCGGTGCAACAAAGTAGAAGAAATGCAAGACAACATATGCAAGATACCCGCAATCAATAAAACATTGCCAAATTAGGACAGGCACCTTGATGGGTGAACAGGACAAGCCATCTGCCTTTGACTCCTCGAGGTTAGAATAGTCATTAGGATAATATTCTGAACAAGAATCAACAGGTGGGGAGCGTATGAGTTTCATTGCATCCAGAATGGCACTCAATGCCTTGGTGCCAGTTTTGTAAGTCACTGCAGTGTTTAGCTCCAAGAGTGGACTGCTGCTAGTGCGACACAAAGCAGCTACACAGATCATAGTGTAGATATAACGTGAAAACCTTAAGCATCAGAGTAAAATCAGCAAAGTGGAACTTGCTGGAATATATGTGCTAGTATTGCCGGTACGGCTAGAAAGGCTTCGGATACAAGCTCTCTTCAAGTGAAGGTGTGGTACTGTTAATATCAATGTAACTCTCAAAGGCGACACAGCTCCCCGCATTTCCTTGCTATTCTTATAGGATTCAAGTGGGCAGGCCACTACAAATCCTATTCCTATGTTTACAAGATCCTATGAATCAAAGAGGCTCAAAGTGTCCATCACAACCGACCGTATAGACCTCTACACTACAAATGTCCCTGCTCATCTTCAGTACAAGGAACATAATGTACTATGATAACCCACAAGTATAGGGGATCAATTATAGCCTCTTTCGACAAGTGAGAGTGTCGAACCCAACGAGGAGCTAAAGGTAGAACAAATATTCCCTTAAGTTCTATCAACCACCGATACAACTCTACGCACGCTTGACGTTCGCTTTACTTAGAACAAGTATGAAACTAGAAGTACTTTGTAGGTGTTTTTGGGTAAGCTTGCCAGGAAGTAAAGAACATGACAATAAAAGCTAGGGGCTGTTTAGATAAAGACACAACTAAATTAGTTTTAGTAGAGAGCTTTTGTCAACAAGAAGGTTATTTGTCCCTAGGCAATCGATAACTAGACCGGTAATCATTATTGCAATTTTATTTGAGGGAGAGGCATAAGATAACATACTTTCTCTACTTGGATCATATGTACTTATGATTGGAACTCTAGCAAGCATCCGCAACTACTAAAGATTCATTAAGGTAAAACCCAACCATAGCATTAAAGTATCAAGTCCCCTTTATCCCATACGCAAACAACCTACTTACTCGGGTCTGTGCTTCTGTCACTCACGCCACCCACCATAAGCAAATCATAAGCATATTGCAGACCCTACAACGGGAATCCCTCATGCTTGCGCGACACGGAGAGCACCATAGGACAACACCAATAATAAAACATACAACTCAAACCAATCACGATCATCAAATAGCCATTAGGACAAAACAGATCTACTCAAACATCATAGGATAGCCATACATCATTGGGAAATAATATATAACGTTGAGCACCATGTTTAAGTAAAGATTACAGCAGGTAAGAGAGAGGTCACACCTCTGCATAGAGGGGGGAAGAGTTGGTGATGATGGCGGTGAAGTTGTTGGTGAAGATGGCGGTGATGATGATGGCCCCGGCAGCGCTCCGGCGCCACCGGAAGCAAGGGGGAGAGGGCCCCCCTTCTTCTTCTTCTTCCTTGACCTCCTCCCTAGATGGGAGAAGGGTTTCCCCTCTTGTCCTTGGCTCCCATGGCGTGGGAGGGGCGAGAGCCCCTCCGAGGTTGGACCCGTCTCTCTGTCTCTCTCTGGTTCTGCATTCTCTTCTGGCTCTGTTTCACCGTTTCGTATATATATGGAGATTCGTAACTCCGATTGGCCTAAAACCTTCGCCGTGATCTTTTCCGAATATTAGCTTTCTTGCGGCAAAAGAAGAGCGTCAACCGCCTTACGGTGGGCTCACGAGGGTAGGGGGCGCGCCCTAGGGGGGGCGCCCCCTGCCTCGTGACCACCTCGGGCACTGGTTCGTGTTGATTTTCCTTCCAAATTTTCCATATTTTCCAAAAATAAGCTCCGTCCGTTTTTATCCCGTTTGGACTCCGTTTGATATGGATATTCTGCGAAACCAAAAACATGCAACAGGCAGGAACTGACACTGGGCACTGGATCAATATGTTAGTCCCAAAAATAATATAAAAAGTTGCCAAAAAGTATATGAAAGTTGAATAATATTGGCATGGAACAATCAAAAATTATAGATACGACGGAGACGTATCAGCATTCCCAAGCTTAATTCCTGCTCGTCCTCGAATAGGTAAATGAGAAAAAAGATAATTTTTGATGTGGAATGCTACCAAGCATAATCTTGATCATATGTCTAATCATGGCATGAATATTATGAAACGAGTGATTCAAAGCAATAGTCTATCCTTTGACATAAAAATAATAATACTTCAAGCATACCAACCAAGCAATTATGTCTTATTGAAATAACATAGCCAAAGAAAGCTCATCCCTACAAAATCATATAGTCTGGCTATGCTCCATCTTCACCACACAAAATATTCACATCATGCACAACCCCGATGACAAGCCAAGCAATTGTTTCATACTTTTGACATTCTCAAACCTTTTCAACTTTCACGCAATACATGAGCGTGAGCCATGGACATAGCACTATAGGTGGAATAGAATATGATGGTGGAGAAGACAAAAAGGAGAAGATAGTCTCACATCAACTAGGCGTATCAACGGGCTATGGAGATGCCCATCAATAGATATCAATGTGAGAGAGTAGGGATTGCCATGCAACGGATGCACTAGAGCTATAATTGTATGAAAGCTCAAACTGAAACTAAGTGGGTGTGCATCCAACTTGCTTGCTCATGAAGACCTAGGGCATTTGAGGAATCCCATCGTTGGAATATACAAGCCAAGTTCTATAATGAAAATTCCCACTAGTATATGAAAGTGATAACTCAAGAGACTCTCTATATGAAGAACATGGTGCTACTTTGAAGCACAAGTGTGGTAAAAGGATAGTAACATTGCCCCTTTTTCTTTTTTTTCTTTTTTTGCAGGCTTCTTTGGCCCCCTTTTTTTATTTAGGCTTCTTTGGCCTCTCTCTTTTTTTGGGCAATGATCTAATAATCATGATCATCACACTTTTATTTACTTACAACTCAATATTACAACTCGATACTAGAATAAAGATATGACTCTATATGAGTGCCTCCGGCAGTGTACCAGGATGTGCAATGATCTAGCGTAGCAATGACATCAAAAAATGGACAAGCCATGAAAACATCATGCTAGCTATCTTACGATCATGCAAAGTAATATGACAATGAATGCTCAAGTCATGTATATGATGATGATGAAAGTTGCATGGCAATATATCTCGGAATGGCTATGGAAATGCCATGATAGGTAGGTATGGTGGCTGTTTTGAGGAAGGTATATGGTGGGTTTATGGTACCGGCGAAAGTTGCGCGGTACTAGAGAGGCTAGCAATGGTGGAAGGGTGAGAGTGCGTATAATCCATGGACTCAACATTAGTCATAAAGAACTCACATACTTATTGCAAAAATTTATTAGTCATAAAAACAAAGTACTACGTGCATGCTCCTAGGGGGATAGATTGGTAGGAAAAGACCATCGCTCGTCCCCGACCGCCACTCATAAGGAAGACAATCAATAAATAAATCATGCTCCGACTTCATCACATAACGGTTCACCATACGTGCATGCTACGGGAATCACAAACTTCAACACAAGTATTTCTACAATACACAACTACCCACTAGCATGACTCTAATATCACCATCTTTATATCGCAAAACTATTGCAAGGAATCAAACATATCATATTCAGCGATCTACAAGTTTATGTAGGATTTCATGACTAACCATGTGAATGACCAGTTCCTGTCATCTCTCTAAATAGATATAAGTGAAGCACGAGAGTTTAATTCTTTATACAAAAGATATGCCCGTGCTCTAGCAAATATAAGTGAAGCAAAAGAGCATTCTACAAATGGCGGTTGTCTATGTAAAGAGAAATAGGCAATCCAAACTTCAAATGATATAAGTGAAGCACATGAAGCATTCTATAAAGCCATACTCAAAAGATATAAGTGAAGTGTAAAGAGCATTCTATAAATCAACCAAGGACCATCTCATACTAGCATGGTGCAAAAAAACCTAAATGCAAAAGACGCTCCAAGACTTGCACATATCGCATGAATGAAACGAATCCGAAAACATACCGATACTTGTTGAAGAAAGAGGGGATGCCTCCTCAGCATCCCCAAGATTAGACGCTTGAGTCTCCTTGAATATTTACTTGGGGTGCCTCGGGCATCCCCAAGCTTGAGCTCTTGCCTCTCTTCCTTCTTCTCACATCGAAACCTTCTTGATCATCGAACACTTCATCCCCACAAAACTTCAACAGAAAACTCGATAAGATCCGTTAGTATAATAAAGCAAATCACTACTCTAAGTACTATTGAAAACCAATTCATATTTTGTTTTTGCATTGTGTCTACTGTAATATAATTTTTTTTGGCTTAATCCACTAATATAAATTGATAGTTTCATCAAAACAAGCAAACTATGCATCAAAAACAGAATCTGTCTAAAACAGAACAGTCTGTAATAATCTGAACATTCACCATACTTCTGATACTTGACAAATTCTACCAAAATTAGGAAAAATAAACAATTTTTACAGAAAGACAGTGCAAAAATAATCAGAACCATTTGACATTCCAGCTAAAAATGTAAAATCGCGCACTACAGCCAAACTTTCTGTCCTGTACCATACAAACCATCAAGCAAATGTAAACATCCTAAAGGAAAACCTTGGCACATTATTTTTATAATACAATGGAACTGTACAAGAGGATAATTATTTTTGTTGAAAGGTTTCTGTAATTAAGATTCACAAAGTTCCCATGGGCATGAACAAAGTTCAAGGACGTCCCCCACTTTCATAATGCTCGTCTCTCTCACTTTCACTTTTCTTTTAGAAAAAGTTTTGGGTTCCCCTCTTTATTTTTGTTGTTTTAAAACTATATGAAAGCACTCAACAGAAATAAATGACTCTCTAAAACTTCCGGGTTGTCTCCCTGGCAGCCCTTTCTTTAAAGCCATTAAGCTAGGCATATAGTGCTCAAGTAGTGAATCCACCCGGATCCCAAGGTATATCAAAGCCAATTTGAATCAACAATGATTTGTAATTTAGTAGAGAGCACAAAGTAACATATATCAAGCAATGACGAAGTCTAACTCTCTTCCTATGCATCGGCATGTCATAAAAGAACAATTCATGCACACATAGTAAAGGCCAATGCATAGTATAAACAGTTTCTTGTAATTTTTTCGTGTTGGAAACATAGAGAGGTGGAGATATAGTTCCTCTCTCATAATAATTGCAAGTAGGAGCAGCAAGAACATGCATATTATATCTATCAAAATAATCATGTGCAACGGTAAAAGGCAACCCATCAATATAATCCTTAATAAGTGCAAACTTCTTCGATATAGTGTAATTGGGAGAATTCCGAAAGATAATAGGACTATCATGTGTGGGTGCAATAGCAACAGTTTCATGTTTAACATAAGGAACTATAGCAAGTTCATCTCCATAAGCATAATTCATATTGGCATCTTGGCCACAAGCATCATCAAAAAGGGATATTTCAAGAGAATTAACGGGATCATAACAATCACCATAGCAATCATCCTTCGGTAAGCACGAAGGGAAATTAAACAATGTATGAGTTGAAGAGTTACTCTCATTAGAAGGTGGGCACGGGTAGCTAATCCGCTCTTCCTCATTTTGTTCTTCGCTCTCCTCCTCATCTTTTTCATCCAATAAGCTCACAGTTTCATCAACTTCTTCTTCCATAGATTCCTGCAAAATATTAGTCTCTTCTTGGACAGCAGAGACTTTCTTAATAAGCACATTAATTTCGTAATTATATTCATAATTCTCATAACAATATTTGAGGATAGCTAAATTTTCAGGTCTATAAACAACATCATCAAAATCTTCAAACTCTTTAAACATAGATTCAATTTCATAAGCACCCTTAAAAGCAACAAATTCTTCTATTTGTTCCACATCATAGTAATCATATATACCATTAGCATAAGAAGCTAAGGTTTCATTATCATTAAATTCACATGAAAAAGGAAGGTGTGGAGCCTTCACCTTAGAGCAACAAGTATAATCATATCTCAAGCATAGTTGACTAGCATACCACTTCAATATATGAATTTGATCCCATAATAGTTTCCCTTTTTGTGTCAAGCGCTAATCCCTAAAGTATTCACGTTGATCCAACGTTACTCCCATTACATACTTGAATGGGGTTTTCTCAGGATTATTAAGGTAGCACATAATATCTTTCACATAACTAGCATCGAGGGTTTTAGGAGGTTCCCCATCTCCATGAGTAGCAAGTACACCTAATTTTTTTGGTATTTCGTGTTCCATATCCATAACTAAAGATAAAGAACAACTAAGAACAACAAATAAAAATTACTTAGTGATAAAGTAAACAAGCACACACGAGAATATTCACCCCACGCTATTGCTCCCCGGCATGGCGCCAGAAAAAGGTCTTGATAACCCACAAGTATAGGGGATCAATTGTAGCCTCTTTCGATAAGTAAGAGTGTCGAACCCAACGAGGAGCTAAAGGTAGAACAAATATTCTCTCAAGTTCTATCGACCACCGATACAACTCTACACACGCTTGACGTTCGCTTTACCTAGAACAAGTATGAAACTAGAAGTACTTTGTAAGTGTTTTTGGGTAAGCTTGCCAGAAAGTAAAGAACATGAAAATAAAAGCTAAATTAGTTTTAGTAGAGAGATTTTGTCAACAAGAAGGTTATTTGTCCCTAGGCAATCGATAACTAGACCGGTAATCATTATTGCAATTTTATTTGAGGGAGAGGCATAAGCTAACATACTTTCTCTACTTGGATCATATGCACTTATGATTGGAACTCTAGGAAGCATCCGAAACTACTAAAGATTCATTAAGGTAAAACCCCACCATAGCATTAAAGTATCAAGTCCCCTTTATCCCATACGCAAACAACCTACTTACTCGGGTCTGTGCTTCTGTCACTCACGCCACCCACCATAAGCAAATCATAAGCATATTGCAAACCCAGCAGCGGGAATCCCTCACACTTGCGCGACACGGAGAGCACCATAGGATAGCACCAATAATAAAACATACAACTCAAACCAATCACGATCTTCAAATAGCCATTAGGACAAAACAGATCTACTCAAACATCATAGGATAGCCATACATCATTGGGAAATAATATATAGCGTTGAGCACCATGTTTAAGTAGAGATTACAGCGGGTAGAGAGGTTACACCGCTGCATAGAGGGGGGAAGAGTTGGTGATGATGGCGGTGAAGTTGTTGGTGAAGATGGCGTTGATGATGATGGCCCCGGCAGCGCTCCGGCGCCACCGGAAGCAAGGGGGAGAGGGCCCCCCTTCTTCTTCTTCTTCCTTGACCTCCTCCCTAGATGGGAGAAGGGTTTCCCCTCTGGTCCTTGGCTCCCATGGCGTGGGAGGGGCGAGAGCCCCTCCGAGATTGGACCCGTCTCTCTGTCTCTCTCTGGTTCTGTGTTCTCTTCTGGCTCTGTTTCACCGTTTCGTATATATATGGAGATTCGTAACTCCGATTGGCCTAAAACCTTCGCCGTGATCTTTTCCGAATATTAGCTTTCTTGCGGCAAAAGAAGAGCGTCAACCGCCTTACGGTGGGCTCACGAGGGTAGGGGGCGCGCCCTAGGGGGGGCGCCCCCTGCCTCGTGACCACCTCGGGCACTGGTTCATGTTGATTTTCCTTCCAAATTTTCCATATTTTCCAAAAATAAGCTCCGTCCATTTTTATCCCGTTTGGACTCCGTTTGATATGGATATTCTGCGAAACCAAAAACATGCAACAGACAGGAACTGGCACTGGGCACCGGATCAATATGCTAGTCCCAAAAATAATATAAAAAGTTGCCAAAAAGTATATGAAAGTTGAATAATATTGGCATGGAACAATCAAAATTATAGATATGACGGAGATGTATCATACTACTATCATACTCCCTCCGTTCCAAAATATAAGTCTTGGTAGAGATTTCCACTATGGATCACATACAGATGTATCCAGGTACATTTTAGAGTGTAGATTCACTCATTTTGCTCCATATGTAGTCCATGGTGGAATCTATACAAAGACTTGTATTTAGGAACGGAGAGAGTACATATTAAAGAAGAACGGAAGAGGAACATGGTAAAGAAGAGCAAGCAGATTTTGGATAATAAAATGTTGGTTGCGCAGTGCCCACACATGATGAATTAGAGCGCATTAAGAATGCAACTCCTAGCTGTCTCTCGACCATTTCAGGTGGTTGGATGAAGATCCTACGTCTCCTAACCCTTCTTCTTCCTTTTCTCTGATTCTTCCCATACAGAACACCGCACGGGCCGCCGGCCGGACCACCGGCCCCCACCGCCTGTGTTCCTCCGCCACCCCACCCCCCACCCCCACCCCAACCCCCACCCGCGTTGAGTTTTCTTCGTTCGGCGAGGCCCCACAACCACCCGAGCCCCTTCGATCGCACCGGTGAACTCCGGCGAGCTCTGAAAAATTGACTGACCCAATTTTGAAATTTAGTCTACTATGATTTAAGTAGTGTGGAATATAAAAGGGGAAAACCATAAGCATTGCGAGTATGGTGTTGAGCGGGCCATGGCGGATCTGAAGGTGCAAACCGGACAAAGGCAACTTCGCAACCAAGACAAGAAATCAGAGTAAAGCAGTGGCGATCTATTTTCTTGCTGCGATAAATAAGTTGAGCAGATACGAAAGAGTACCGCCTCTGGTCCGGCGCCATGTAGGCATCTGCTGAGAATTTGATGGTGCTGCGGTAGCGATGGCTGTCGGCGGTGTGGAAGCAGATCTAGGAGGCTAGACGGTGGCGGCGGGGCGCGGTGGACGAGACGGTTGTAGGAGCGGCGCCGGCAAGGTGGACGACGGCGGGGATGAAGCGAGAGGACGGGATGCAAGGATCCCGGTCCGAAGCCATGGATGAGAGAGGTCGATCTCTTGTAATGAACGGCGGCGTCGGGGTATCAGCTCCGGCATGGTGGAGGAGGACGGTGGTGGATGGGGGGCGGACGGTGGCGGACGGAGGAGGGTGGGGTGGAGAGGGTGTTTTTGGCGCCCACGGAGTATGAATGGGGGAAAATGGAGGTAGAGAGCAAGGGGGGAACCATGTATTCAGGGCGCGCTTGTCTCAAATGCGAGGAAATTTACAAACTTAGCCCCCGTTTCAAATTTCTACTACATCACAGCAACACTAGTCGGTCGGGGATAGGACGGTAATCTCGCATACACCAAATATTTGCCGATGAGAGTTTGTTTTTGGCGCCCACCGTGTATGAATATGAATCAGGGAGGAGTCGATTTCAGCCGAGGACACACTGTGTTTAGGCGCCCACCATGTATGAATCCGTGTGAGAGGCGGTTACGTCACGTTTGGGTGAAATTACAAACCTACCCCTATCGAAACCTATAGAAATCCAGCATATAGGCTTTGCGTGGCAGGGATAGGCACTAGTGATTTCCATCTCGCAGATTTTGGTTCCGGGCGGTTACTACGACTTTCCCCGCTTCGTTCAAATTTTGCAGAGTGCAAGTTTACCGTGCCAACTCAATTCGAATCCCGTTTGTATTCTATTTTTTTCGGGTGGGATCCATTTTCAATTGGAATTACATTCTATATACATCATTTTTTATATATACTTTCAAAAGCACAACACCATTTATACATAAATATGGTTTACAAATGGCATGATCTCAGATTCATAAGGTTGTATCCATCAATTTGGATTTTCAAATATTTGAAACCACTTTATGTTGAAATCCAATGTATGCATTCCTCGCTAACTGTCTCCAATTAATGTGTGTTTCATGCGGTTTTTTTACTTCTCAAACATGTATAATGTATTTCACACACGCAACATATAGTGTAATCCCATTTAGACATTAATTGCATACAAACCATGCATTGTTTGTAATTGAAGAATCTATGGATCACCAATATTGATAAACTATATAACATTACACATGTGCCCAAATTCAAATGAATATGCATGTTTGATACACCAATTTGCGTTATGATATTATCGATGTCGTGATCTCCAGTTTAAATATTTGAATCCCCTTTAATCCAGATATTCGTCTCATATAGCTATCACTCATGCTTATATAGGACTATCTCTCTGGACCTATACGCGTTCATCGTCTCTCAGGTATCTCTCGTGCTACCTGTATGTCGACAATGATCTTTTATCTTCGTAACACACTGACGGTACTCTCTCCCTCGACCTTCATCACTCTCTCTCTCTCTAAGTATATCTCGCTCCCTGCTATGTGTCTCTAACTATGATTCTCCATGTGAAATCTCTTTCTCTCACACAAACACAAAACTTTGTCTCCCGGGGTCTCATTTCTCTCTACTATTCCCATGTGTGCCACTCGCACACCCCTCATACAGAGATGTCTTTCGCTCCTTAGATATGAGAACCTACGACTCTTCCTCATCAATATCTCTTTCTCACACACAAACACAAACTCTGTCTCCCAGGGTCTCATATTTCTCCATTGTTCTCTTGTATGTCACTCACACAGACCCTCTCTCCCTAGAGATATCTTGCGTCCCCTCGTATGTCTCTCTAGCTATCACTCTCGTTGTGAAATATCTTTCTCTCTCGCAGACACAAAACTCCGTCTCTCTAGATCTCATTTCTCTCTGATATCTGTTTGTATGTGACTCACATGCACCCTCTCTCTATCTCTCTCACACTCACACACATAACCCAACCTTCTGATCCACTCGACTCCTATCTCTAACGCACACTAGCTAGCATCTTTATCTTTCTATTTATCTGTTTCTCCATCAACCTTCTTTCTCGCCCTCACTCTTGATTCCTATCACGCACACTACATATGTTTCTCTCTACATGCAGTCAAGTGCCCTCTCACACACATATATAACTTGACCCTTTGAACCACCCGACGGTCATCTCCAACACCCAAACTAGCAGATGTCCCTCTAGCTAGCATCTCCATCTCTGTATCTATCTATAGTTTCTCCGTCAACATTTCTTTCTCGCACGGAGTCTTGCTTCCTATCACCCACACTATATATGTCTCTCCATACATATGCATTTATAGGTTGGTCTATTTTGCACAATCGTTGCGCCTCACTCCCTCTGCTCGCCATAGATGCATGCTCCAGCCCACGCCACTATCTCTTAAAGACAAAAACACATGCTCAATTGTCGGGATTTCTTCCATGCATTCTCACATGCATGCATATTGTCATACCGATCCGTCTCTCTCATGTCGTTGATCTTATGACTTATGTCTTCTTTCTTTTATCTCGATCATGCGCGTGCGCACACACACACACATCCCAAGTATACATGTATACCTCTCACACATGCACGTTCAAGGTCTCTATGTCTCCATACGTAGTTAATTACCCTCAATCCTAACGCCACATCGAATCGTTCTCCTCTTTTGTGCACATAACTTCCGCCTGGATGGGTAAAACACACACTCACACTTAACAATCTCCTTCTAGCTACCCCCCCGCCTCTCACTCTTCCCCTATATCCCCGAAACCAATAAGACCATCCCTTAGTTTAATTCCCGCCTACATGCACCATCGATATATAGTAGTCTTCCTCGGTGTCTCTCGAACAAACACGTTCGCTCGAAGTCGACTCCTCTCACGCGCACACACCTTCTCTCCCCTCTCTACGGGCATTTTCTCTCTCGCACCCCATCGTTGGTGGCCTCTGCCATACACATCACCTCTCTATGATGAAAGCCGTGCACACTTAAATTATATCCGCCACAGAGGACCCCGCGACACACAC
>NC_041384.1:103253361-103295824 GCF_002162155.2 Triticum dicoccoides
ACACACACACACACACACGCAAGCACGCACGCCCCCCACACACTAAGACTCCATCTCTCTCCCTCTCTCTCACACACACACAAACTAAGACTCCATCTCTCTCTCTCCTCTCTCTCTCTCACACACACACAAACTAAGACTCCATCTCTCACACACATCCTCTATGCGGAGCGTTTGTTCCTACCACCCTTCACCCAACCTTACCCGTATGATAAACAATCACCTTTATTTACTTGCATAACATGGACAAATTCCACTTTACTTTAGTAGCCAGCAAACTTATCATCTGTACCCTTATAAAAAAACGAGTTGGTGGTGATGATGTGCCTGCCATCTTGTAATACAGACCGTATGATCTATATCTGAGGATAGAAAGCAAACTATGATGATTTTACAAAAGATACCGGCACCTCTCTCCACATCATTATCTCTCGCAACCTCATTGCTCATCAATTAAAAAAGGAATAAGTCTCTGGAACAATCTAGCATGCATGGTGGCCGCTGCCGCCTGCCGGCGCCGTCCATCCCCATGCCTCCACCCATTCCGACCACCAGTCACCACCATGCTCCACTCCTCCTTGACTTATCTCTCATCTCTCATTTTTTTTCGATGACATTCTGGAGATACCAGTTTTCTGATAAAATTCTTGAGATATCACTAGTTTTTACACATGGGATTACTCCTGCATGGGTCAATCACAACAGGTGTTCTGTAAGAAAATGCATATTGATGTTCCGTGCAATGCACGAGAATCTTGCTTGTAATTATATAACGCAAATCATGAGCAGGAAGTGACATTTTTTTTGACACAACCACGTTAACATGGCCACGTAAATCACTAGCTAAAGTAAATACCATTATACTTATATCCCGATGCAAAAGGTTGAGTACATGTCCGAAGAGTAGAGTCGCACACACGCACTCTGTCTCTTAGAATCTCTCTCACACACACACTAGTTACGTGACGCCCACTTAAGCAGACACGTATGTTACAAGTTGTGCACCCGTGGGTACACGTGATGCTGCGCATTTATTTAAGTCGGAAGGCGAACCCAAACAATAGCTGCATTCATTCCCCTCCCGCCGCCTCTTCTCTGGTCGCCGTCGCCCGGTAGCTATGGGCCGACCGAAGGTAACAACATACGCCATACTCCCGCCAGAGCGGCGCTTTAATATGGAAATTTTAGTGGTCATGCATGCATCTTTTTGTGCTAGCACTCCTGTACTCCCTCCGGTCCTTTTTAGTTCGCATATAAGATTTGACTGAAGTCAAGCCTCGTAAAGTTTGACCAACTTTATAGAAAAAAGTATCAACATTCACAATCTAAAATCAATACCAATAGATGTGTGATGACTTAAAGTTTCATATTGTATAACTTTAGCATGACAGATATTGATATTTTTTCATATAAATACGGTCAAACTTTGTGAAGTTTGACTTCAGAGAATTCTAACATGCAGAGTAAAAAGGACCGGAGGGAGTATAAGGGTTGACCGGTCGCTTCCTGCGGACGTGCGCGGGCGGTGGAAGAGGAAGGAGAAGGGAAGTGGGCTGTGGAGTAACGTTTTTTACCACAATTTCTTAGGAAACTAAGTGCAATAATTGAGTAGTTTTGCAAACTACCAGTACTACACCTGAAACGGTTCAAAACCTATACTCCCTTGCCAGCGCGCGCTTCCCGCGTGAAATGGTCAGCGTCCCCCTAGAGCATCAGTGCCGCATTAATTCCCGGCCAGAGTGGAGGCGACCTCTCACTGGCGCCGGCTTTGAAGTGGCACGACGGCCGAGAGAGCGCCGCTTCCCGGTGCACGCGACCGCTCCGCGTCGAGACTGGCCATAGGCCCTGTTTGGATCCATGGGTTAGAGTTAGTTTGAGCTAGTTGGGGCTCAAATAGCCCTAAACTATCCAAGAATGAGGGTTTAAATTGTAGCAAGTTGCACCGAACCCACCAAAAAAAAACTATCCCACCCAAGAGGTGCTAACTGGATATAGTTCTCATTGGGACCACTGAAAAATCACTTTTCTCTCTCCATGAAGTGCATTTATTGTCAATCTAACCCTGTCACGCAAACACCTCTTTGGCTATAGTTAGTTCAGGGTTAGTCATGAGTTAGTCTAACCTCTAGCTAAGTTAGAGTATCAAAAGGAGTAGTATATGACATGCAAGTTGCTCAAAGCATACAGGCAAATTCGTACGTGAAAGGATTTTTTTCTTTTTGAAAACGGAACGTGAAAGGATTTTTTTAGAATGCTCTTGGCATGTCGCTAACATGTGATAGTTAACTGACCTCAATAGACGGCAGAAACACCAGCCCGCCGCACTTTGATAGAGATGAGGAGGGAGAAGCGATACATGCTGTTGGATTACTAGAGATAGGTGTCACACGGAAGCCAAGAAATATGGTGATAGCATGGGTTAGCCATGTACTAGTATGATACTACACTGGGCTGCCGTGTTTCGTACTCTTCCAGTCCACTATGGAGATGATTGGTTAATTTTATATCACTGAATAATATTAAATATTATGAGTGCAGACGCTCCACCACGAGGTTCCTTGCTCCTTCTCGGTCGTCCGGAATCTATGTTCTTCCACTCTATTTTTTTACGTGAGCTTTGTTCATCCTTTTGCCAACACGCGAGACATCTAGCATCAAGGTGAACGTGTTATGCAAGGATAGGTCCATCTATATGAAGAACACATGGGACTGGAACTACGAGACGAACATGTACCCAGGAGTGGACGTACAAACCTGAGTAATGTAGCGCATTAAGTGAAGTAGAAAGGCACAAATGGTATGAACATGCGTGGCATATAGGGTGTGTTTGGTTGCGTTCTCATCTCAGCATAGTTGTTCCCTCTTCATGCATGCTCAACTCAACACCCCTCTTCATGCATGCTTCTAGTGTATTTGTGCTAAACTAGTGTGGACTCATGCACCCTCCATACACTCTACCAAACACCCAAAAGTAGGTCGAGAAGGGAACTCTTGGGCGGCATTTGTCTCTTACTACGTACTACCACTAAATGTTGTATGCGCAATGCACGGTGATGTTATGGAGTACGTGCCTAAGTACTCTACTACTACTATGTTAGTTGGAGGCACATATTAACTTTTATATTTGTTTACATGTATGCCCCGAGACCTTCCAACTAGACGTGTCTTTGTCTCCAGGTCGCACTTTGTATTGTTCATACCACTAAGTACTACTATGTGTGGTCTCCGACCCAGAAGTGGAGACGCTCTACCATGCTGTTTTTTTATGCTGGGCTCTACCACGATGTTCATGTCCCACTCCTTTCACTGACGTGTGGGACATCCAGCACGTGCCGTGTTTGGCACCCTTCGTTGTAAGAGTTTAAACGCTAGCATTCATCAGAAATAAAAAATAATTATAAATCGGCAGTGATACTATTTTTTTGCGAACCAATCAGCAGTGATACTATACCACGCGGTTTCCTTGCTCCTCAATATCGGAAAGAATACTTCCGTTCGCCAACATGTGGGACGTCGACCATCCTGGTCCACTTGCCATGCACGCAGAATTCCAAGGGAGTCACCCAGGTTGTCACGCCGCAGTAACAATGACTAATGAGCCGTCAAATCATAGGCCCACTTCCCACTTTGAAGTTGCTTGGACGAAGGAACCATCATGACTTCGTTGAATTCTGCTTCTTGAAGAAAACTACTGTACCAGCAGTACTGCTAGCTACAGTAGTTACTCCAATAGAGGCCTCCTTTCGTTCATAGGATAGGAATATGAAAATCATAGGAAGTGAGATGACATGCATCTCAATTCCTATAGAGAAAGAGATGCCATTTGATGCTTAGGATAGGAATTTTTCCATTTAGTCTAGGCCAATGTACTGCTAATTTGCTCTAAAAACTACAGTAGTAACTAGTAGTACTGGTACATGCTCGTACTCAGACACACACACACACACTAACTACTAGTACTACTACTTCTCACATGCTGGCCAGACGTCGTCGTTCTCCTTCCCGACTTTGTCAGCGTCACCCCACCGTGCTTGGATCTCCGCCGACCTCTCCGCAGAAGCGCGTGCATCCTTTTCTTTCTTGCGGTGGAGGGCCTCTCTTTTCTTGAGTGCTTTCTGACTTTTCCGCTCCCTCTGTGCGGCTTTGGCCGCCTCTTGCTCTACCGCCCATTCGGCCTTGGCATCTTCAAATTCCTCCCACATAGTTGTGAGTTCACGAGCGGTGATGAACTCGGCATGGCGGGATGCCATCGCTTCCCTACCATTTTGTGTGTGGTCATGGGCGGCGAGGAACTCGGCCCGGCGGGATGCCATCGCTGCCTTACCGGTTAGTGTGCGGCGCGGTGGCATGAATGACGCTTGGTGAGAGCTCTGGGGTGGAGTGGCCGGACAACCGTATAGTGCATTAGTTTGTCAAGAGCTCAAGGACAGAAGACGAAGAAAATTTGGATCCCCCTTCAATCCTGGTCATTTATTACCGAGTAAAATGCATTGGCGGTCATCGAACTTGTCTTGATAGCTCACTTTGATCATTGTATACGAGATATGGTGATTATACGGTCACTGGCTCAGCGTATAACTCCGTATTTGTCTGGTTGACCAGTCAAACAGTCCGCATGCACCTCATCAGCTCGTGTTCTTTATCTATCTACGCGGGCCTACCTGTCAATGGAGAAAGAAATACTGTAAAAACCAAAATTATGCTAGAGTCCAGACCGCTTCCGGAGCCCGCTCTCACCGCCCTGGCCCCTCAAGACGCCAGCTGCCCGCCGCATGCATGCATAGCAAGTAGTACTCCTTATGTGGAGGAGAGAGAGGCATTGCCAAAGTCAAGGAGTGGGCTCTGCAAGAGCCCGTCTCTACACGTGCTCCTAGGTATAAAAAAATAATTCTAAAAAAGGCATAAAAAACAATTGTGTCTTAAAAAAAGAAAGGTAAAAAACATTTGAGAGTAAATAGATAGAGAGAAAGTGAGAAAAAGTTGTAACCTGAGCATTACATGAGGAAGGAGGGTGTGGTGCACATGCCAAGTTCACTGGCCTGCCGTGTTTCACACTCCTCCGTCGTAATAGTGGAGACAATAGCTTTCATCAAAAATAAACAATGAATACTCATTGTTCGTCCACTATATCGGAAAGAATACTTTCATTCGCCGACATGTGAGACGTCGACCATCCTGGTCCACCTGCCATGCACAAAATTATCCTGGTCTACCCCGGTCGTATCGCCGGCCCAACCTTTCCCACTGTAAGTTGTTCGGACGAAGGAACCATCATGACTTCGTTGAATTCCGCTTCTTCAAGAAAACTTACTGTACCCGCAATACTGCTACCACACGCGAAGACTGGACGGCACTGTACCACGTCATATCACTGAAACCCACTAGGGAAAACTAGCCCGCCTAGGTCATCTATTTTGGAACAGAGGGAGTAACTTACTGTACCCGCAATACTGCTACCACACGCGAAGACTGGACGGCACTGTACCACGTCATATCACTGAAACCCACTAGGGCAAACTAGCCCGCCTAGGTCATCTATTTTGGAGCGGAGGGAGTACGTCTTTGCACTGCTATGATTTTGTGTTGCACGTCATATCACTGAAACCCACTAGGCCAAACTAGCCCGCCTAGGTCATTGATCGCTAAGCCTACAATTTTAGGAGCTAGGGCTATAGGTCGATCGATGAGGGATAAGTATAAGCGTACCACGAGCTCATCAGCCCCAACGTTTCTCTTTGGTGAGTGTTTTGCAAGTACTATAGCTCGCACAGTACCTAGCCTACTAACACCAAGAATCATCAAACAAGCCCTGCTGATATGATAAACAGTTCAAACTTACATCTAATCATGCCATATATTACATCAAAAGCTGGTGAGGATACATCTGTTTACATAACTCGGAGAGGGTTCGCATGATTCATCGCATGATTCACTATCAAACAAAAGTAGCAAGATCTGCCCACACAAGACAGTGCACTAGCCCTAAGATGGTTTGATAACACGCATCGTTCTGGTAATTAAACACAAGGCAATGCAAACTACCCTGAAGGATTAGCCTGACCAACTATTTCTTTTCATCGATCTCTCGGGCAATGACCATAGCACGGACAGCGGCATGGGAATTGATTTCTAGGGCGATGAACACAGGACTGACCGCGACATCGGAATCGATCTCTGGGGCGATGTCCACAGGATGGATAGCGGCATCAGAATCGATCTCCAGGGCGATGCCAACAGGACAGGCCATGACACCGGAATCATCAAGGACGTCCACCGGCACCTGCACAACCCTAACATATTAGCAAGCACATTGCAAATAATCAAAAACCACAACTATGGTAATAAGCCATTATTTTTTACCTTGTGCAGCTCACCGGGGGATCTCATCCCTCCGGGGGCCACCTCCTCGTCCTCGATGGGGGCCATCACCTTGCCAGGGGAATACTGCTTCTCAACAGCGACTATCTCCTCAAAATCGGTCTTGAGCCTCACATAGGTGGCAATCAGAGTTCCTGGGGTAGGCATGGTGGGGCCCTTGCCGTTCTTCTAACTTCCTTTGAGGAGTTCGTCTGCCAACGGCCTCAACTCTTTGGCCAATGCTTGTTTCTTGGAGTTCTTCGTCTCCATGGGTTGGCCCGCCAACATGGTCAACTCATTGGTCGGTGCTCGCTTCCTGGAGATCGCTGTCTCCAGTGGGTTGTCTGCCGGCAACTCTTTGCCTAGTTCTCCAGGATCCATCAATGAACTGACAAACAAAAAGCAATCGAAAGGAAACCACAATCACAATGAAAACGGGAAAAGAATAGGATGTGAGAATTGGTCGGTGCTTCGCAAAAAGAAGATTCTTGGAATGAAAATATAGCAGCATAACTGATTCGCCCACCTTTCCTTCATCAGTACAGAAGAAAAATGGCAGAAGTGAGTAGCCTGGAGTGAGGTTTTCTTCAAGAAAGGGAAGAAAGGACTTGAACGAGCGTTCCAGTGAAATGATGGTTGCTTCATCCAGTCCAACTTGGAGGCCACCTTACCACTGCTGGTAAAGGTGTGGGGTTTGTGATATGATGGGTCATGACCGCCACACCGGGGTTACAGGTGAGTCTCGACTGTAGCACCTCGCTGTGATTTGGTGGATGGCACGTGGGCCCGGATGCTTTGAAATGTCCTGCATGTAGATAGAGCGGCTAGTCATATAGGAGTGCTCAATATTGTGCACCGCGACCAAGGCGGAGAGGAAAACGAGAGAACTACTTAATTAATGCATGAGTTTAATTAGGGTAGTTTTGTAAAGTACGAGATACATTCCTCCAATCGCAAAATGCCTTGGTTCATGAGATTTGAGATTTGAGCCCTATAAACCGGAAGGGAGGGAGTACTGCACACGGTGTAGTCTAGTCACTTGTTGAAATCTCTAGAAAGGCAAATACTCCTTTCCGGTTTACATGGCTATACTACTCCCTCCGTCTAGGTGTTTAAGTCATCTTAGGCTAGCCATAGTCGGAGTAACTTAGCTAGTAACATAGCGCACTCCAAGAATTTTTTGCTTATGTGTCAAGTAATTAATGAGAGGTGGTAACATAATATGTTACTGTAACATAGTGCTTTTCAAGATAAGATGAGTCTACAAGCTAATAAATGAAGCCATCTAAAATACTACTATTATGTTACTTTGCATTATGAAGGTAGTAATTTAGGCTAGTGTCATATGCATGACACTAGGCTAAGTTACTCCCCACTATGACCAGCCTTACGAAAACCAAATAGTCCCAAAACACTTAGGCGCGGTGCATTAACTTCTACCTTGTTTCTTGTTTCTTGACATATCAACCAATAAGATATGAGAGGTGTGCATGCTTTTAATGACTTGCAATGGCTAGTTCATTGCATGCAATGCTATTAATTATCAAATAAACATTGGTGACCCCAGGAGGAAACGGTGCTAAGCGCGTGGACCTATGCAGAATGAGTATCAACCAATGGATAATGGAGTTTAATTGTTAAACAATAGCAATTTTGTCTCATGCAAGAGCCTGGCTAGTACTCGAAGGAACCGCACCACACGAGCGTTCGCAACTACCACATTCCGGTTGCGCTTGGCTCTTCGCCTCTTCGAGATGACAAACAATAATGATTACTCCTACTTCTATAGTATCGAATGCACTGCTGCATGTCCGTCCACCTCGTGCGGGAGGGATAGCAAAAGCTTCAACTTACTGCTCCTGCCTTTGCATCCATGACAGGTGGGCCCAACAGGTGGTTGGCCCTCCTGTCATGCAGCCAAAGGCAGGTGCAGTTAAGGCACTGGAGCTCAGTCTGCGAGGGAGAGGGCGTTGTAGTAATGAAATTTCTCGTTCTTGTACGAGTTGACGAAGATAGGGGTTGCTTGCTTGCTAGGGTTTCTCACTACGTATATATAGGCCGGAGCCTCCGTGCTTGCTTGCTAGGGTTTCTCTATTCACACACTCTCATCCTCTCTAGATTTAAATAAGATAGGGGTAGTAACACTATCTTTCTCCCTTCAAAAAACACCGGCTTTCTATCCTCACCGCTGGTTACAGATCCGGACATATCCCCCTCCGCCGGTGAAGGGGAGGAGGGGCAGCGTTTAGGCCGTCGTCGACAGCGAGGGAGGAGACCCACTGTCGGCCGCACCGTTATCTCTGGCCGAGCGCCGGTGCGGGAGGTCCTTCGATCCCTTCGTTGTTGCCTGTGGGCGGATCCGGCCTCCCGCCGCCCACCTATCCACATCCTGACGACCTTCAGGTATATCTTCGTTCGAAACCGCCTTAGCTCTACTTCCCCAGCTCGCTACGTTGCAGCATGTTCATCATTTTCTACATCTCAGCCCCTCTCGATCGGATGGTCCAGTGTCACATTTTTTTCTTCTATTGTTAGAGGTAAAGCTACTTCATGGAGTCGAATCTTGTACTCCCTCCGTCCGAAAATACTTGTCATTGAAATGGATGTATCTAGATGTATTTTAGTTCTAGACACATCCATTTTGATGAAAAGTAATTCTGGACGGAGGGAGTACTTGGTTCAAACAAGAAATAAAGTGGGGGTGGGGGAATTTAGTATGTACATATAGTGGCGGACCTAGCACATGATCATTGGGAGGGGCAATGGCAAAATATGGCTTTATGAAGGGGTAAAAGTCCCTATTTTGCTCAATCTATGCCATCTTAAAAAAAATCTTCACAAAAGCTACCAGGTTTGGGGGGCCACAGCCTCCTCAGCCATACACATAGCTCCGCCTGTGTGTACATCGGACTTGGTACAAACAGGAAGGAAAGGGGGTGAAAGTTGTACAGACTGGTCATCCAACCGGTCTCTTGGTCGAAAAGGGAAATATAGGGGTAACGCTATACACAGTGGTATGACCATGACTAGATTTTTTATCCACACATAGGAGTAGGTGGCTAGAGTGAACAAAAATGGGACCAACCCAGATATGTTTCTTGGATGCTTGTTTCTCGGGGCAACAAACTATGAATCACCACTTTATGCCCCTATTTACGTACATGGTGCTGGACTGCTGGTGCACCCACTGTTATAAGCCATGACAAGTTTAGCCAAATGTTTTTTCCTGTAATTGTTTGAGACTCTGACTGTTTCCTCTGTGCCTTTTTGTGCAAACAGGGATATCCAATTCACCTGGTTGCTGTTGTGACCTTTTGGTGCACTGCACAAAACTCTTCTTAAAAGAAGTGACTTTTGTGTTGTTTAACTGGAATGTCAGAATGGAACAGTTGGTTCATTTTGGTGGAACTGCACAAAGGGAGATCTGTGTTCCAATCCTCATCATCCATATTGGCGCCATAACCTTCCTTTAGGTAAGAATGATATTTAATGCATGTGTTCATCTCTATTTTCCGACTGCCATGAGAAAATAATGTTGTTTTTTTACTAGTACACTTGTACTCCCTCACTGACAAAACCAATTCTGAATTAGAAGGCCAATCATGTACTTGGTTTCACCAATTGGTGAGGAGAAAGAGAAACAGAGCATGAAGAGGAAGAAGAAGAAGAATAAATAGTGCCAAGACGATCTTGCTGAAGCTAGAGGCCTTAGTCGAGGCCATTCAAGGGCTCCGGCAACGACTACCTTACATGTGAGACGATCCTCCAGGGAGCCCTTCCACTTCTACTGTCTCACTTAATTAATTAGGAGTACTTAAGTACCACTAATTTATTCCTGCCTAATTTTCCTATTGGAGTTAAGCAAATCTTTAGTAGGACCCTATGCTGAATCATGTACGTGTGTATGTTTGTCTATGGAGGTGAATCATGTGGTGGAGCAGGGAGGGAATATTATTAGTGTCATGACATAATAGTGCTATTGTTTTGCATGTCAATTTATTGCCATTGGTTCAATGAGGCAATGTTTTGCGTATTGTCCATCATGAATTTGATGCTACTGGTTGAGTAATATGCTAATGTCTTCCTATCCTTTCTCACTAAGCTAATGAAGGTTTCACCTTGTTCCTACTTGTGCAAACAGGGATCATGTTGTGCCAATCATACATTAAATGGAACTACACAAGACAATACAATGAACTGTATCCCAGCCAGTGCTTTAACTCTGTTGGAAGTTCTTGATAATCTTTCGATATAATCTCAGCACTGGTAAACAAGAGTGATTTCAACCATACATTTGAAGTGCACAAAAATATATACTATTGTGTGATTCCAGTGAGTGCTTTATCATCTCTTATGGGACTACATGAATAAGCTCTTTTTCTCAGGTTGGTACGGGCCTAAGGCCTTCATCCATATTAGTTTGCTGTCATCTCTATTTGTATCGTGCTACTGTCATGAGAAACTCCTTTATCTTTGCACGTTAAAATTTTGCAACCTATGATAAATGGCAATGCTTTGAGTATTGATTTGAGCTAATTGGCACTGATTAAATAAACTAGTACCTCTGTTTAAGCAAGACTACTATGTTGCTAACTTTACCCATTAAGATAATGAGGGTGCTTCCATTTGTTAGTGTATGTTTCATAAACTAGTCCCACTATTACAGTAATCTCACTCTATCAATATATGTGCCAACAGGGATGCTCGATTTTTGTGGAACTGCACAAAAACTTTGGGTGCTTCATTGCCTCGATAGCTTCCGTCCTTTCCTGTCAGTTGCTAAACTCTACATGCTTTCTTCCTTTGCTGTCAGTTGCTTGGCTTATCTCGGCTTCCAGTCAAAGGAAACAGTAATTGATATGCTACCTCACACAGGTTGGTACTGGTCTTTATCCTGATTATTGTGCCTATCATATGTATTGGTAATTTGATATTGTGCTACTGTTTGCCGATTTCATAAAGGAGTAATTTGGAGCCTGAACTCGCAGGCAAATCATTACATCGGGTGATTTCAGTAGAACCACACAAAATGATCAGATGGACAGGTACTTATGCTGCTGCTATGTACTCCAAAGTTCACTCAGACAAGCATCGATGTTGACAAGAAGTGCCTATATTCATTCGAGTATCAACCGGCATCAACCAATTGTCAAACTCCAAGTGTTAGGAGAGTGAACGCCAAAAATATTGCTTGGTGCATAGCCCAGAAAAACGCAGTCCAGTCTTTGGTCCCAACTTGTGCCTTTTGGTTATCGGCAGATATGGTAGCGAACTATATGGCATGGAGTCTAAAGATTCCAGACAAGTTGGTTGACGCGTATATTCATCTGGCACTTAATCAGTCTGCACGCCAAGGATGCTCCATTTTAGTTGAACTGCACAAAAAATTTGGGTGGTTCATTTTCTCAACCGCCTCCTTTCTCGTCTTCAATGTAGAATTTTGGCGATATACAGGACCAAGATAACCCAGTAAACTGGTTGGATGAAAGTAGTGGCGAAGTTGCTCAAACCTCCCAGGGCACGAGGCCACTATTTGAGGATAAACCTACAAGCAAAGTTCAGATTGCCTGTGCTGCCTCTTATGTACTCGAAAGTTTACTCGTACAAGAACTAATTTTAGCAAGAAGTACCTCCGATTGAACACCATTTACCAGTCTGTACCCTAGGCAATTAAAGTTTGTCCATGGATCATATTGGCTGTGATCTCAATCATTTGGATGCATAAACATACTGAACATGCGTATATCTGAATCTTTTTTGTAAATTATGTATGAATATTGTCGTGTGATCTATCAATCATTTGGATGCATAGATATGCTGAGCTTGTGTATATATGAATCTTTTGAGTTGTTGATTGTGAATGTTCGCTATGGATATGAACGTGTCCTGTGAACCTGAGTTTGATATGAATGTTTACCTTTTCTGTTGTATTTGTGTGTGAACTTGTTAGTATGCCTACTGTGGGGTATAAAACACAGGTCTCTTATAAAAGTAATGCCGTGTCCAATTTATGTTTTCCCTTCTAACAACCGCGGCTGTGCTGCCGCGCACCCGAACCAGTGAAGTTTCCCACTCCTCTCCATCTGCGACTCCACTGCAGCTAAATAAATAGTAACGTCTTCGGTTTTAGCCCAATTTTCCGTAGGTTAACCAGACAATTAACATCTTCTTAATTAATCGACGAGGCAATTCTTTTGCCTCCGTTTCAAAAAAAAATTAGTAACGTCTAACTGAGCCAGTTAGTTAGATGCATACACTTGGTGTAGTAGTATCTTTATTTAGTTTGATGCATACACTTGTTCTTTTTTGGTAGCCCTTTTGTAATGATGGCTGATGTTTGGTTTGGAAGAGAGAGCTGCATCTTTACTTTTCTTGCCTTCTTACTGCTTCTGTTGCACCCCCAGCCCTGGTTGTTGCTGCTGCTGTTTTCAATGTACAATCAGTAGTATATTTCGTCTGTTGGTTGAATAAATGTGTTGTTAGAACAACAAACACAATGTTTTGGAAGTCGTTGCATGGTTCGATCCTTTAGTGCCCCGTACCGTACGTAGCGCATACTATTTATCGTACGAAACACATTTTTTTTGAAACTCGGAACACATTTTCCACTTGTTGATAACATGCAGCCCACTGATGAAGGCCCAATAGAGAAGCCCATAATTAACTGGAAGGGAGGCTCTCACATGAATCCGGCCCAGGTACATGCTCATGGTCCCCTACACATAAATAAGTAAACAAATAAATAAATAAAGCTAAATGCTCATGCACCAGTTCTTTGGGAAAATAGGTAGCCCAGTATTTCTTTTTGAAGAATACCCAAGCTAGGCCTATTTGTTTTCTTCGAATTAGTGGGCTGCAAATCTTTCAAGACGAGGAGGGATGCATTCCGGCCTGGCTTAAGAGTATGGTCAATGTCTGTTAAAAGTAATATCAAAAGGGGTTGAAAATTCCAAAAAAATTATAGCAGATGGGGTATAAGTTTCTTTTTTTGTTTTTGTTCTTCACTGATATCTTATACGTATTTCATTGGATTTAACATGACATAGTACTAATTTATTTTTAAATTTGTTTTAGTATGGCTATTAATTTTTGGATTAAGAAATTTTCGTTCCCCAGCAAAAATTTGCGAATTTTCAAAATTTCCCACATATTTAGTTAATTTTTTGACCCTGGTACTGACCAGAAAATGGCCAGCAATTCTAAAAATGGAAAACAGGTTGCAATAAATTCCATATGAATTAGAAAATGAGTAAAAATTACAAAAATAATAGCAAATGGGCTGTACACGCCACATATTTCGAGGCTGACTTGTTTACCCAAGGCTTTGTGAGTGAACACACGATTCTAGCAGCAGTTAGTGTTGGATGTCCATCCAACGGCCGACGTGCTTCTTCAATCTCTGATCTTCCTGCTCCAGCCGCCTAAACTAGAGCCGGCGGGACTGCCTGCTCCCTCCTCTTGTGGCCCGCTGTGATGCCGCGCAGGCTTCCCCGGCCCACCCTACTCCCTCCGCTGGCCTGGCCGCACGCAATCAACTGACTCCTTCTTACACGAAAAAAATGATTCCTCCCACTGACATCTGGGGCGCACCGGTTGGGAGGCTAACCTATGGGCCTACTAAGTTGACGCGTACGCAGGGCTTGTCAACTTAGTCAACAAACAATTCTAGCAGTAGTAACCGTTGGATTTGAATTGAACAGTCCTGCTGCTTCTTCAATCGTTGCTCTTCTTGCACCAACCGCCCAAACCAGCGCTGGGGAGACCACCTACTCCTGCCTCCAGTGGCCGGCTGTGCTGTCGCTGAGGCCTCATCGCCCCCTACTACTCCCACCGCTAGCCAGACCCTGCAGCGATGGCAGCGTCACACCGCAGCCGAACCAGTGAACCCTCGTACTCCTCTTCGCGTGGGCATCCACTGCCGCGTCTTCCCCGGCTCCGCGTAGTCCCCTTCCTAGGCCTCGCCGTCCTCCATCGCCTTGGTGCTCTTGGCGCGACGTGGTCAACGACATTCCATCAGCCACAGCCTAGTTTTTTTGTCATTTGCCAAGTAAGTCGCTTTGTCAGGCCTGTTGGGCTGCAAGTCTTTCAAGACGAGGAGAGCTTTCATTCGGCTGGCCGAGAAAATGGCCCATCAGTAATGAGAAATGGGTTGTGCATTTTTAAAACACATCAAACCGGCAATTAGTTTCAAATATCTTTTCTTTATTTCGAGATTTGAAATTACATTAATTTCTATGCATGGAGAATTTGTTGGATTTTATATTGATATACATTTATTTTTAAAATCAGTTTGAATGTGAGTCGAAATTTCGGGATTAAAAACAGTTCAGACCGCACCGAAGTATGCAAAATTTCGTATAATTTTTTAACCGTGGCCACAATATGGGCTATAATGCTAAAAAAAGAATATGGGCTCCAAAAAAACCTTAATAATTAGCAAATGGGCTGTAAATTATTAGAAATAATGGCAGATGGGTTGTATGCTGTTTTCCACAGGTTTGAGGCTTTCCTAAAAAAAGGTTGACGCACAAGCAATGACTGTTGGATGGCCATCCAACGACCATCGTGCTTCTTAAATCTCTGCTCTTCCTGCTCCAGCCGCTCAAATAGTCGCCGGCGGGACTGCCTGCTCCCTCCTCCCTGCGGCCGGCTCTGCTGCCGCGTAGGCCTCACCGCCCCACCGTACTCCCATCGCTGGCCTAGCCATCCCTCTACTCACCCACACCTACTGTTATTCTCCGGCGACGGCAGACAAACCAGTAAACCCTCGTATAGTCGTACTCCCCTCTGTGTGGGAAACAACTGCCGAGTCTTCCCTGCCTTTGTGTTGTTCCCTTCCTAGGCCTTGCCGTCGTCCACCGCCCTGGTGCTCTCGGCGCGGCCTGGTCAACGTGGTCAACGACCGACATGCATCTGAAGTGGACTGTACGTGGAGAGGCCGACAGCTGGGTCCACGGCCGCACGCAAGGAAATGCCTCCTTATTACGTGCAAAATAATGATTCCTCCACCTGACATCAGGGACCCACAGAAAGGGCCTTTGTATTTCGTGAAAGAAACGTTACCGCCGCTGACAGCTCGGACCCACCAGCTATATCTTCGCACGCAAGGAAGTGCCTCCTTATTACGCTAAAAAAATAAATACCCCCTGCTAGCTGGGACCCACCTTGGTGGGAGGCTAACTTGTGGGCCTAATAAGTTGACGGGGATGGAGGGCTTTGTCAACTTAGTCAATATGCACGATTCTAGCTCCAGTGACCGTACGATGTCCATCCAACAGCCGTAGTGCTTCTTCAACCTCTGGTCTTCTTGCTCTAGCCGCCCGAACCAGCACCGGTCGTGCCTCGCGCTCCTGCCTCCCGTGGCCGGCTGCGATGCGGCGGAGGCCTCACCGCCCCCTACTACTCCAACCGCTGGCCAGGCCATCCCTCTACTCACCCACACCCCCTGTTATTCTGCGGCGACGGCAGCCTCATACCACAGTGAACCCTTGTACTCCTCTACGCATGGGCATCCACTGCCGCGTCTTCCCCGGCTCCGCGTCGTCCCCTTCCTAGGCCTCGCTGTCGTCCACCGCCCTGGTGCTCTCGGCGTGGTGTGGTCAACATGGTCAAGGAACGGCTTCCATCAGACGTGGACTGTACGTGGAGAGGCTGACAGCTGGGTCCACGGCCGCAGCAAGGAAGTGCCTCCTTATTACGTGCAAAATAATTATTCCTCCACCTGACAGCGGGACCCACCAGAAGGGCCACCATATTTCGCAAAAAAACATTTCCCGCTGACTGCTGGGACCCACCAGCTACATCTTCGCACGCAAGGAAGTGCGTCCGGGCAAAAAAAACGATTCGCTCCCTGACTGCTGGGACCGACCAGCTACATCTTTGAAGGCAAGGAAGTGCCTGACAGTCGGGACCCACCAGGTCGAAGCGTACGTAGTGTTGTCATTCTGGTCGCGAACGTGTACGTACATACTGGTCAATGTAGAGGCACGCACGTGTCGTAGTAGAGGCGCGCACGTGTCGTAGTAGAGGCGTGCACGTAGCATTTACACATACGTACATCGGCCAGGGTGCAAGAAAGAAAATACGGCCATGTATGTGTAGATACGGGCGGGGTCTCGAACGCCTACTCGCGCATACGTACGGCCAGGGCTCGTGTACATGGCTGGGTTGAAACGGAGAAACAGCGTCGTCGTCATGTTCATGGGGAGGCAATGGAATGCGTTGTGTTCATGGGGAGGCAACGGAATGCGTCATGTTCATCAGGAGGGCTTGGACGGAACAGGCGATGGAAACGAGGCCTGGCGTACCGCAGAACGGAGGAAACGGCCTTGTGTTCGACCGGCCATGTTCGAAACGGGATCCTGTTCATTGGGAGGGGTCTGGCGTACCGCAAAACGGAGGAAACGGACCTCCTACGGTCGAAACGGGGGTCCTGTTGATCGGGAGGGGTGTGGCATACCGCAAAATGGACGAAACGGACTTGTGTTGGAGCGCTACGGTCGAAAGGGGGGTCCTGTTCATCAGGAGGGGTGTGGCGTACCGCAAAACGGGACTCCACGGGATACTGTTCATCTCCACCGTCGACCCCCTCCAGCCTCCACGAGCTACTGTTCATCCACCGTCGACCTCCTCCAACCTCCACCTGCGACTGTTCATCCACGGGCTCCTGTTCATCCAGCCTCCACTGCGCGCTACTCCACCGGCTACTGTTCAACCAGCTCTCTCCATGGGCTCCTGTTCAACCACCCCTCCACGGGCTACTGTTCATCCTCCCCTCCACCGTCTACTGTTCATCCTGCCCTCCACGGGGTGGTCCTGTTCATCCAACCCTCCACGGGGTCCTGTTCATCCAGCCCCAACCGGCTCGATCGATCGGGGTCCTGTTCATCCAGAGGCAACACCACGGGGTCCTGTTCATCCACCCCCATCGGGGACTGTTCATCCAACCCCCCTGCAACGCTCACTGTTCATCCAGAGGCAGCATCGATCGGCTTCAGTTAGCAGAAGTAGCGAAGGACTCGCTCGATCAGGTTCAATTAATAGCCATTGATCCATCGCTCGGGTTCAGTAACGCGTAGCCTGCAGTGCAATCACTCGGGTTCAGTTAGAGCCCAACGCCTCGCACACACACGCTTACGTGTATGAGGGAAACGCACATCGCTTGGCCCCCGACCTCCCACCGTAACCGGGAACTCCCCGAAATTTTCTTCCCCCTCGCTTCTACCACGGTTTTTTCCATCATGGACGCCCCAAAGAATGTCATGCAGTTGCGTCTCCGGCCCGCTCAGGACGAAAAGCCCATTTTCTGTCATGATTTTTTGTCATAGAACTAGGAGCCCACCACATCTATGATGATACCGGGTTTTGTCACAATTATCATCATAGAAGTGTCATATGTATGACACAAAAAAATGGTTTGGCCCAAAATGTCATGGATGTGTCTTTTTTTGTAGTGACATAGGTCCCTTGAAAGTTAGCCCGAAAAGCATCCTCGAGGTCCTTCCAACTTCCAATTGAGTTTTCGGGGAGGCTTTTCAGCCAGTGCTGAGCTGGTCCTTTAAGCTTGAGGGGCAAGTACTTGATGGCGTGGAGATCGTCTCCGCGAGCCATATGGATATGGAGGATAAAGTCCTCCATCCAGACCCCAGTGTCTGTGGTCCCGTCGTACGCCTCTATGTTCACTGGTTTGAATCCTTTTGGAAATTTGTGGTCCAGCACCTCATCGGTGAAACATAGGGGGTGTGCGGCACCCCTGTATTTGGATGTATCATGGCGTTCGGACGGTTGTAGTATTCGGTTTTGATTTTGTGTCGGAGCACACTTCCTAGATCTATAGATGAATCTGGTCATACTAGATTTTTGGCGCAAGTCCTCACGTGGATCGTGTGTTGACTTATGTGCGGCCTTGTTAGCCGCTCTATCGCGGTCACAAGGTGGTTGATCCAGCCGGTTGGCCATTTTATGTTTCGGCTCTGTGGGCTCTAAGGCCTCATCGTCGAATTCAGGTAATAGCTTGCGCTTTGGATAGCTCTTTGTGTGGTAACTTCCACCATACTTTTCTTTGTTGTCAAGCACTTTGTTCCACCTGCTGTTGAGCGTATTTTGTGCGGCCTTAAGCCTTTGCTTCTGCTTCTTCAGACTCCTCGCTGTGGCAATAAGCCTTCTGTGGAGGTTCTCTTATTCCAAGTGTGTTTCCGGGATGATGTGTGCATCTTCGTCCGGACTGTTTTCCTCCCCAGAGGGGGGTTGATGAGGTTTATCCTCGGCGTCGCCGTGTTCGGACATCGGATTCATACAATGTTCGCCATTTGTAGTTTCATCGTACTCTGCTGCTGGGTCAATGTGGTCGTCGTTTCCTCTGGAGTCAACCGGAGTGTCATTTTCTCTTGCGTTGTTATCGCTGTTTTTGCCGAGGCAGGATTTTGAGCGGCGCCTATGCCGACGCTTTGCTTGCTTCTCGAGGGAGCTATTCTTCGCTGCATCCTGTCGTTCTTCGTCGTTGTTTTCTTTGGGTGTATCCACGATGTATATGTCATGTGGTGTAGTGGTTGTCCAGTGCCCTGTGGGCACTGGTTCCTGTTCCTCTCCTGCATCGTCGTCCATGCCGTCGATGTCTTCGGAGTCGAAATCGAGCATGTCGGTTAAATCGCCGACAGAGGCTACTAAGTGGGTGGTGGGTGGGCAGCGAATTTCTTCGTTGTCCGCATCCCATTCTAGCCGGACATAGTTCGGCCAAGGATCTCCTGATAAGGAGAGAGACCTTAATGAATTTAGCACGTAGCCGAAAGGTGAGTGCTGAAAGATATCCGCGGAGGTGAACTCCATGATCGGCGCCCAATTGGATTCGATAGGCACGGACGCAGGTGGCTCGGAGTCCGTGGCCGGAGACGAATCCAGTGGTTCGGCAACACGGCTCTCATAAGGGGTGAAGTCGGTATCTGGCTCCATCGCCACTGAGAGTGCGGCTTCCATGGTGGGGTCTATCTCCTCGTCCTCGGATGGCGCAATTTGCTCCAGATTGAGGGCCGGAGTAGTTGCAGGTGTGATCTCCCGAACAATGTCCGACGGTAGAGTTACGTCATGCTCATCGTGATTGTGCGGCACACCTGACATGGGCTCAAATCCGTCGAAGATCAAGTCTCCGCGGATGTCAGCAGTGTAGCTTATGTTTCCGAACCTGACCTGATGGCCAGGGGCGTAGCTCTCGATCTGCTCCACATGGCCAAGCGAGTTGGCCTGCAGTGCGAAGCCGCCGAATACAAAGATCTGTCCGAGGAGGAAAACCTCACCCTGGACCGCATCGTTACCGATGATCGAAGGAGCCATCAAGCCTTACGGTGACGGCACAGTGGAACTCTCAATGAAAGCACCAATGTCGGTGTCAAAACCGGCAGATCTCGGGTAGGGGGTCCCGAACTGTGCGTCTAAGGCGGATGGTAACCGGAGGCGGGGGACATGTTGTTTACCCAGGTTCGGGCCCTCTCGATGGAGGTAATACCCTACTTCCTACTTGATTGATCTTGATGATATGAGTATTACAAGAGTTGATCTACCACGAGATCATAGAGGCTAAACCCTAGAAGCTATCCTATGGTATGATTGTTGTTATCCTACGGACTAAACCCTTCGGTTTATATAGACACCGGAGGGGGCTAGGGTTACACAGAGTCGGTTACAAGGGAGGAGATCTACATATCCGTATTGCCAAGCTTGCCTTCCACGCCAAGGAGAGTCCCATCCGGACACGGGACGAAGTCTTCAATCTTGTATCTTCATAGTCCAACAGTCCGACCAAAGGATATAGTTCTGCTGTCCGGAGACCCCCTAATCCAGGACTCCCTCAGTATCCAACGCAACCAAGGTGAACTGACGAAGGATATCATCTTTGTGGGTAACAAGCAAAGAGCACTGATGGAAGACAACTTGTTTTTCATTGAAAATCGACCAGCTTCACCAGCCGGTGCAACCATGAGGCGCAACCATGAGCATCGATAGGTCATCGTGGTGATGCATCATCCATTTGGCATCAAGTTTGGGTGAGGCACCTATGAAGTTAGACAAATCCTCACTGTGGTCTGTTTCTTCTCAGTAATCAAGCTCGAAGAAGGAGGAACCACGTGACAGAGGACAGTGAGGCGGAATAACAATGGCCATCCAATTTTGTGCAGTTCCACTAAAATTAAGGAAGACATGCCCGAGTATGGAGATACGCATCGCTGTTTCCAAAAATGTAAAAAAGGGATATAGTGTTGTTACTTTTTTTACAAGATTAACAACAACATCTCAATTGTCAATAAGAATTATGAAAAGTACACCAACAAACAGAAGCATCATGATTATCTTGATGGGAACTAAACCAGGATACCCGAGAAAAAAAGCATTTATTCATTTAACCAGTGATAGTATTAGATTAGCAGCAGCAATAGGAGCATATGGACAATGACCGCACAACCACCATGTACTTTTTGTCGAAACAACATGTATACCTCCACCGAGGCATAAATCAGGACAACTTTTTGAGTGGCATTTCCTCTATAATAGTAGGTGATGTTGGACCAGCCGACGAACCCTAGCTACTATGCATGGGGAGCTGGGGAGTAGTCGCATAGAAGAAAACCCGCATGCAGCGACCTGGGGAGCTGGAGTAGTACAAGAAGTTATACCTCAGGTGGGCAAGATCTCGCTTAGGCGGGCGGGCGGGATCTGCCCACATGACGGCAGTGAAAAAGGGCGCGGAGGACCTTCGTCTGCGCCAGTGCTGGCTCCGAGAGGATGGTGCGCATCGGCTTCCTCCATCGCCGACGGCGACAACGTCAATGCTGCACCTCCTCACCTCCTGCAGCGGACGGGATTCAGCTAGATCTGTGACCACCTATGAGGAGAGAGATAGTGTGGACACTGTCATCTTGTTTTGATATGGAGAGGGTGAGAGAGCGAGGCGCGAGAAACTCTATCAAACAAGAGGCTATAATGGAGTAATCAAATATCTCCATAGCAATGGTTTTAAATAGAATATGCTCGTTCCCGGAAAAAAGAAACGAGAACTGGCGAACAATTTTTTAATGTACCAAGAAAGAAAACTCGATCAAAAACACACCCCCGCTTCCAGGTCGCGAGAGTCGTCGCGCACACACACATAGACATAGACATGCATATCCGTGTTTACGTAAAATTCCATTTCCATCTCCATCTCCAATCATATTTGTCCAATTGGCACATTATTTACGTTGTTAATTATATACACGGCAATATTAACGTACAACATCTATTGTTTGTGGGCGTCCGGACCGCTGGCACGGCCGCTCCTGACCAACCCGAACCCTGTTCATCACCCGCTCGTGCTTCCCGTCTGAAACGGTCAGTGCCGCATTCATGCCCGGCCAGAGCGGACGTGACCTCTCACTGGCACCGGCATTGAAGCGGCACGCCGGCCGAGAGAGCGTTGCCCGCGCCCCTTCATGGTGCACGCGACTGCTCCATGTTCAAAGGTTGCAATACCCAGCCACAACATGCATGTAAAAAGTTCTTGGGAGTCCGTGCTACAGCTAGCTGTCCTCCCCCAACTCGTCAATCTCTTCCAGTAGTACTAGTACTCAATAGCGCGGTCCATTGACAAGCAGGCGGGAAAGTTATCGTATACTCGGTTTGCGGTGAGTGGCATGTCGAGCGACCGTGTGGGGTCGAGCCGTGGAGGAGGGTGAGACACGAATGCGACAGATGTGATTTAAAGAGCCATGTAAAAGTGCGTGAGTTTAGAATTTTCGTGATTTAAACGTTGGTTTTGCTCGATGGCGTGATCCAACGAAACGAAATGTTGGTTTCTCTCCATTTCCATTTTTCTCCGGAAAAATGGAAACTTTCCACTCCATTTTCATTCCTACTCCAAGGTTGCCCCGTTACAACATTCCATCAAATACAAAAGAAAACTAACACGCATGCTGATGCATCTCAATGATTCATAGATCATAGCCAATATTTACTTCACAACTAAAGACAAAAGTTGTGAGAGCGTGTATGAAAGAAAAACTACTGATGGGGTCACTACGACTTAAACCCTAAACCCTAAACATGATTTAATTTCCTGGCCAGGTACAACCTGTCGAAGGAAAGATGGCTGGCACCCTCGAATCATATGATGCTTTTGTGCAGTTCCACTAAAATCGAGCTGAGCATCCCTGATGGCAAAGATATTGAAGAAGTGTGATTGGAATAATAGTACTGGCACTAGTTCATGAGACATAAACTCATCACAAGTAGAAGCCGGTAGAAGCGGAGAAAGATCGACATGGAGATCGAGCTACGTGGGGAGCTGCGGCAGTGGAGCAAGCCAGCTCCAAAAGGAAGATGGACTACCTAGGACGTCGGGCTATAGCTAGAAGGGCAGTTGGGACGCGGCATCGGCCTATACCGCGGTGACCCCCGATTGGGACGCATCGACTGTGGATTTACTCCCTCGCCGATGTCGACCACATCTACGCAGAACATTGTTCCCTTCCCCCAGCTGCGGGATCAGGGCGGATATGTGACTAGCGGTGTGGCCACCGTCATTCTATGCTTGTGAAGAGAGCAACCCAAGCAAGCAGGCTTGTAGCTTAGGCTCCTGGTAATGTATATGTAGTGGTTTTCTTTTTCTCTCCATATCAACCATTTTATATTGCATACGTGTCATTGAAGAGTGAAATGACGGTTGCTTCTTCCGACTAACTTACTATGTGATTTGACTGCTCCTTTAGTGGCCCCTACACGTACTCCCGCTATGTGTATGCAACAGTCACATGTACACATGGACGCAAAAACGCGCGCGACGCCCTAATGCATGTATGTCCGAGCACACGACGGAACACGCACGGTCACGCTCAAGTGTTCAACCTACATGTGCATGCACACACATACTCAGCCAGGGTGAGCTAGTGACCGTATAAACACCGGAAAATGTATATATTGAGCGTGATGAGCGTATTATGAAGTCCACTAACCGTATTTTTACAAATATACAGTGACAGATAGTGTATTTATCTCGTTTGAAATTAAGCCATATTAACCGGAGAGGAGACGGTATGGACTAGCATTACTTTGTTGTGTCCCGTCAACTTGCCGAACGAGGAGAAGCTTGCAGGACGGGAGAAGCTTGCACGCGGTGGCTCGCGGGACAAGAAGAGACTTTTGACTAATGCAAGCTCTCCCTCGCTCAGGAAGTGGACGTGCAACAATTAATTCAGTGTCATATTGCCAGAAGCATACATTATACTAGTACTATTATTGTTTGACTTCCCGAAGAGGCGAACAACCAAGCGCAAAGTTTACTAGTACTAGTACTACTACTATAGTCTATAGAGGTATGTACTATACTAGTACTAGGAACCGGATGGAGGAGCGTCTGCACTCTTATTGTATTTTTAAAATGTGATAAAGCAATCTTCAACACATTTGGTTCTCTTCGAGGGTTCTCGCATGTGATAATGGAAGTTGATTGCATGGAACACTCGCCACAATTCTCGCTTAATTCTGGCTCATATCCTGTTAAAAATAGGAGCGCTCGGTAATATTTCCTCTTTTTTGTTATTCAGCATGTAAATAGGTCAGCAAACCTTGCGGCGCATCTTTGTGCGAACCGTGCTTGCTGCACTTTGAATGTGGCCGAGAGCTGGCTTGATGAAACACCTCGCTTCCTACTTCTTTTTTTGCGGGGTACCTCGCTTCCTAGTGACCAGTGTCTTGGCTGATCGTCCTAAGAATGCTTATATATGAATAAAGCTCTCTCATTTACCCGCAAAAAGATTAAGCCATATTAACCGGAAAGGAGGGAGTATGGACTAGCACTACTTTTTGGTGTGTCCCGTCAACTCACAGAACAAGGAGAAGCTTGCAGGACAAGGTGAAGCTCGCTTACGCCTTGTGACTAATGAAATCTACCCTCGCCCAGGCGATGGACATGCATCAGTTCATTCGATGTTAGATTGCTAGAGGCATACACTGTAGTACCGAACATGCGGCGTACCATCATTGTTCGACTTCACGAAGAGGCGAAGAGCCAAGCGCAAGGTTTAGTAGTACGAGTAGTACTACTGCTAGAACCGCATGGTGGAGCGTCTGTACTATTATTTTTTTAATCTCTGATAAAGTACACATTTATTCCGGAGAAGGGCGGAAAACAGCAGCCCAACATGTAATGATGATATCGATCAACCATGCTCGAATATATCTGTCAGGACCCCGATTCCAAGTCACATCGATCTAGCTGGTAACACTTCATATCACTTTGCGGCCTCACGCACGGTATTCCCACGGGTGTCGCCTTACCATGGCCCGGGACCGTTTGCGCCTTTTGGCTCGCGTATATGATAGTGTCGCTAGCATCCATATGACAGGGAACCCAGGCCGACATGGCTAGTCATGAACCCAAAGCGGCACTAACCTATGGGGACAGGCATACATGAATCACATCGAGCGTGTCGGTCAGCAGCGTGTGAATCTGGGCTGTAGCACTGGGCTAACAGGACTCCGGGAACCCGGCTGTAGCAGGCTAGGCAAGACTCCGGATGTCACCGCGTGACATTTCCCCGAAGGGACAGACACAGGAACGAAGTGAAACACATGTCGGCCAGTCAAGTATCCTGAGCAGTAGTGCTGGGCTAAGAGGACTCCGGTGAACCGGGCTGTAGCGGACTACTATGGCTCATGGAAGCACTAGACTACATTTCCCCATAAGAGAGACTGCCAACGATAAACAACTAGATTGTCAGATCCCACACATACCAAGCATTTCAATCATACACACAATATGCTCGATATGTGTAAATACAACATGGCATCACAACATAACCCTACAACTCAAGTATTTATCCATTAGGCTCCGAGGAGCGAGATATTACAAACATGGGTCTCATGACCCAACAATCATAGCATACAAGTGAAAGCACATGCAGAAGCTTAACATGTCTGAGTACAGACATCTACAAATGAAAAAGGCTGAGAAGCCTGACTATCTACCAGATCCTGCCGAGGGCACAAGATCGTAGCTGAGGTACCAAGCTAAACATCGAAGTCCACGCGGAACTACTAGTGAGACTGACGTCTCTTTGCAAAACATAAAATAGGCAAACATGAGTACAAATGTACCCAGCAAGACTTACATCAGAACTAACTACATATGCATCGGTATCAACAAAGGGGGTGGTGGAGTTTAACTTCAGCAAGCCAGCTTTGACTCGGTGGCTAACCTGAACTACGACTGCAAGCAACTCTTTTGGGGTGGCGCACACGAGTCCACATATTCACCATTCAATACACACTATGGATCCGCTCCCGTCTCCCTACGGGAAGGCCATCCATAGCACTCACACTTATCTTGCGAGTTTTAGAGTATCCACTTCAAGTTATCTATGAACTATGCAAGGGGTCCAAGTTTCCATATCCGAGGAATCCGGCTATTCGAATAGATAATGATAACCCTGCAGGGGTGTACTTCTTCACACACGCTCCCACCACTTACCGTCGTTTACACGACATGTACTCGGCAACCTTCAAGCGGAAGCCCAACGAGGGTGTCGGCCATGGCCTACCTAAACACTCAAGTCTCTAGTCCAGGTTTATCGCCTATCCAGGTTCCATCCGCAGGGAGTCCGGCCGAGGTTTTCACATACGGCCCTGAACGATGTGTACAGGGTTCCGAGACACCAAACGGGCGCCCGGCATGCCCGACCACGGTGTATCTACCGCATCATAGCCCACCCCTAGGGTCAGCGCTATGCACGGCCGCCAACACATAACCTACAAACACCAGAAACTAGTTGCAACTCCTGGATAGAGTACTAGGGTGATTAAGAAGCCGAGAGGGTCAATTAAGGATCCCAATGAGTGGTAGTAGCTGTTCATGGATCACAGACACAGAACTCAGTTCCTGAGGACGGTTTCAATGAGACAACCCACCATGTACTCCTACATGGCCTCTCACCGCTGCCTTTACCAAAACATGTTCACACACTTAGCTCACACACAGTAGGACATGTTCACACACCTCCGATTCATTTCCGATGAATCAGACCTAACACAACTCTATGCAATAGCAGGCATGACAACAAGCATGAATGAGTAGGCACATCAGGGCTCAAACAACTCCCACTCATGCTAGTGGGTTTCATCTATTTACTGTGGCAATGACAGGTCATGCAAAGGATAAAGGGGTTCAGCTACCGCAACAAGTAACAGATGAATCGTTGTTGTCCTAATGCAGTAAAAGAGAGCAGGAGCGAGAGAGTGGGATTGTATCGGAATGAACAAGGGGGTTTTGCTTGCCTGGCACTTCTGAAGATAACATTGAGTCTTCATCAGTGTCAACGATCACAGCGTCGGAGCAGCGTCTACCGAGAGGGGACAATTACCGAAAAACAAGGAAGAACACAATCAATGCGATGCAACAATATGATGCATGATCATGACATGGCAATATGCTGTTGATTGAGCTAATGCAACTAGCAACAAGTTAAATGGAGTTGGTTTGAACACTAGGTTCAAAAACAAATTCAAACTATGAATTCAAATAGTGCATTATCATGTTTTGGACTAAACAGTGAGGTTAAGTTGTTCAAACATGCATGAAAATGCCATAATCAGATTCCTTGGATTTTTCTGATAATTTTTCATATACAATTTATTGCATTTGGAGTTATAGATTATTTTCTATGATTTTTAGAAGTTTTAGCTATTTTCTGAAATAAATAAATCATTTCTGATTTATTTAAAATCCTAGAAAAGCTTTATTGCGTCAGCATTGCGCAAGGGTGATGTCAGCAGGTCAACTGGTCGGCCAGGTCAAACCTGACCAGTGCGACCCACTGGTTAGTGACCCAGTCAACTAACCAAGTTAGTTAGCCCTAACTAACTGGGTTGGGCCCACTGGTCAGCGACTAACCTAACTAACCTAAATAGGATTAGCCCTAACTAACTTAGTTAGCCGGGCGAGGCCCACATGTCAGTGGCTCATCTAATTAGCTAAGTTAATTAACACTAACTAAACCTAACACTAATTAAGCAGGCGCCTGGGCCCACACGTCAGGGGAGGTCAAACCCCTGGTCAACCGGGGCTAAACCACCGGCGTTTAGCAGCCGGCGATGACCAAACGCGGCAGAGGGTCGCGGGAACGGGCTCTAGGGCCCCGTTCACAGCGTGGTTGGGCTCGTTCGAGAGCCCAAACCAGCGCGCGTCGGATGGTGGCGCCAGCCGGGCCTGGGGCGGTCGGAGACGACGGTGGGGAGTTCGGCCGCGGCGGCCGGAGCTCGGGCGTGCTCGGGTTTGGCGCTGGGATACACAACAGGGGCGTGGAGTGGGGCTACGGCCTCCTGGGAGTGTGGCAAACGCGGTGACGCGCTCGGTTTTGAGCCCGCGTGGCTGTGGCCACGACGACGGCGTCGCCGGTGGAGCCGAGTGCTCGGGCTCGGTGGAGATGGCGGCTAGGGGGCGCAACCGAGGCGTAGAGGAGGGGGGTTAGGGGCAGGGGCTTACGTTGAGTCTTCCGGTGCAGACGGCGGGGCCGGGGAAGTGTCGGAGCGAGCGGGGCGGCGAGGCGAATCTCCGGCGACCCGAGGAGGATGAAGGGGTCGGGGAGGGTGCTTCGAGGCGTCCGGCGTCATGTGGCTTGGCGGAAAGGACCGGGGCGTCACAGCAGAGCTCGGGGACGCGTCGGAGAGGCTCGGAGGTGGCTCTGGCCGTGGGGGATCTCGTCGGCGGCAACGGCTGCGTTCGGTCGCGTGCGTGAGAGAGAGACAGAGGAGGGGATGAGGGTGAGGGAGAGTGCGAGAGAGGTCGGAGGATGCGTGGCGTCGCAAGGGAGGGCCAGAGCAATGAGGAGGCAGGCAGGGAGGCAGGAGGTGGCCAGCGCGTGGCCGGCGCGCGGCGACCACGCGCCCATGCCTTCTGGCGCGAGGTAGGGGTGACTGGCGCTGGCCAGTCGGCTGGGCCGGCACAGTGTCGGGCCAGCAGTGGCCCAGGTAAGCTCTCTCTCTTCTCTGTTTCTAAGTTGTTTCTGTTTTCTATTTTTCTGCAATTGTTTTGGGTTTAGTTTTAACACCAAACCATTTTATGAAATCCTGAAAATAATTATGTGGCTAGAACTAAAATATCCAAAACCACATAAAATGTTCCAGAGTATTGGACATATATTAATTATATAAAGAATATATATCCAATGCAAATAGTTATTGAATTAATTCAAAGGCCCAAAATAAATGTTTCTGAGATACCAAAAACATTGGTTTGAATTTTACCTCTTGCTAATATTTTCAGAGACTAAGAGGAACATTTTCTTGGACTTCTTTGAAGACATTTTAATGTTGATTATTTTTGAACTGGTTTCTGAGGGTTTCAACAAACCTCAATTCAACTTTCAGAAATTTTAGACATGATGCATGAGTGCAGATGCAACAATTTCACTCAGGTACTCTAGGGCTGTGACAACTCACCCCTACTAAACAAGAATCTCGTCCCGAGATTCAAGCGTAGGGTAAGGTGAAGGGGGAAACACAAGCTAACAAAATCTTCACGATCCAGATGTCTTCTCGAGGATGTTGATTTATTGCATCATCTTGATCTCGACGTCTTGCTTTGAGAACTACATCCAACATGACAACGAGTAGAAAGGGAGAATTTAAGAAGAAACGATCTTCTTGAGGTTTGAGCAACATATTAATGATCACAATATCAACTCATGGAATGAGACATGGAAACATATCTGAAGCTGAGAGGCAAAACATACATCAGAGATGATGGAAGAGAAACATATGACAAAGGTTCAAATTAGTAGGCGATAATTCCATGCTGGAGTAGGATGGTGCATGGTTTTCAAGGTAGTGAGGAGATAATTGCCATGATACCATAATGAGACATCTTAAGGAAGGTGACTCGCAGAAATATTCCCTTAAGTGGCAAAAAGAATTACTTTTGATGCAGAGATCATTGAAACTCTTCATACCGGCTTAAGGAAATTTACAATTGATCTTTTGAGATAGCTCGAAGAAATGGCATACTTGGACTAGGATGGATGATGTGGACTACCTTGTTGAAGACAACGCAATGGATGATTTTTGCTTATCACCGGAAATGGATGGGACCCATGGTAGACTGACACAATGACGGGTGCAAGATGGGAACAAAATGCAAATACTGGGAATGATTCTAGTGACTGGGAAAAAGCTCAACAGACGAGAGTGATTCCCCTGTTTGAATGGTTATAGCATAACCGAGGAAACTGAGAGCGGATCCCATTTAATGCCGAAGATAAATCCTAGTGCTTGCACGTGCTCTCAAGAACTTGAGCATTTCCATATTCATCAAGGTTTTACCAATATCTGTGACAAGGATCCTGGCAACACAACATACCACCATGATGGATATTGGTGGAGGATGCGGATGCAAAGGAAGATAACACTTTCTCAGATTTCACCTAAGCGAGGCCAAGGGGACAAAATCTGGATAATCGACCGAGAGACATTTAGCACTCCGCTTCTAATGTTCTCCTTGAGGTACTAGCGTATCCCAATCATAGATATGGTTTGATATCTAGAACATCAAGTAAAGGTCGGACTTCAGGAACACAAAATCCATAAGGGACATCCAGGGGGTAAATCCTACGAAATCCTTATGGGGAGGTGGCCAACTTTCTAAATCAAGATACTACAATAATAGGTCTTCCGGTTGGGTGTGTTGGCCACGACATCCACTTTACCGGTTATGGTGAGACCAATATTATAGTTCTTGGGAAAACGTTCCAACCATCACATCTGCCTAAGATTCAGATCTGGTTGGTGTCAGGACATTCCAGACTCATCGAGTCTAGAAAGAAAAATTAAAGTTTGCAACACAAATCGACGAGATGACATTGCGAGATTCTCAGGGAATGAACTACGATAGTAAGCTCCAAAACATGAGCTGGTTTTGTACAAACTGGTGAACACGCTATTCTAGACAAGCATGACCACATAGTAGTCTTATAATAAAACACTACCGAGTTCAGGTGGGGAACCATCATCAAGGATAACAAAGTCTTTGCATAAGTCATCAGTAGCTCTTAAGAAGGAACTTCTTCTCCTTGAACAAATCAATCAGTGGCTTGGTGTGCTAGGAACACATACAGAATGGAGGCGGCCAACCTATCATACCATAGAGTACTTCACACATAGGCATGACTAACTTGGGATGATTCCAGAGGGAGCAAAAACAAGCTTTCTCAAATTTATAGCGGCAACTTGCACCAAATGCACATGAATCAGAGAAATTCGCTTCTTTCATCCAAACATATGCTTCATGAACGAAACACGAAGAAATGCTTACACAAGTTTCCAACACTAGGTTAATGTTCAACATGAGTCATGGGGGAAGACAGAATGCTGCTAATGGGCTCAACAGCAACTCATCCAAATTTCCATATCACTAGACTTCCACCATCATGTGAACACGGTGATAGTATTGGTCAGACCAGAAGATGTAATGATGTGTGCTCGAGGGATCAACCACGAGTAAGACAACATTACGAACATCGTTGGTTCTGATTTGACTTGACAATAGCCCATACTCAAGTCAAGGTTTTGACAAGGAAATAGATCCAACAACTGATCACGAGGACCAATCGATGGAGATATCATCATTCTTCAACACGCACACACACACAAAATGATATCCCTTAACATGAACTAAGTCAGACAAGCTTTATCTTCCAACTCTCCAAGTTGTTGTTTAGCTCAACCAACTAGCTCAGGGATATCCAACACAGATTCTTGGAGAAGGGGTGATTTATAAGAAAACCCATTTAATCACGAACTCAACATACCGGTCAGGTGACAACCAGGTAATACTTCCGAGAAGATCTTCGGAAATCACGAACCACTGATATGTTATTAAGCTCGAGAAAAATCTTGCTTGTCAGGGCAAGACGATATGATCAAATAAGCAAGGATAGACACAGTCCCAACTCTTGATCGAAGAGTGCACCAGGGAAATGGACTAGGTAGCACAATCAATCTTAGAATGATGATTTAATATCCAACACGCTAAGAATGAAAATATTGTCCATTAACTACCAAGCAACGGAGTTGCTTGGAGTATTGATTTCACACATCACGACTCACTTGCCGGCATTCCGGTTGCGACAACACGGGACCGAGGAATGAAAAATGATGGTAAGAAGTATCACTGCGTCAAGAATTCATGAGAGAGGGTGCAATTTTTATGACAATCCTGACATAAAGGGGGTAATACTCTAGGGTAGAACAGAGCAAAAGGTGGATTGGCATTTGATCTGCAGAACACAACTACTTTGACCCAATTCTAGATATGGATAAGGTACTGGAGTTTGTTTCTCCTAATTATTCTGAAATGGAATGGCTTAACGTACCACGAGAATAATAAACATCGATAACACGGGTGCACAATTACTCCTGGCTATCAATTGATAGATGATGGTCGGAATAACAAATGAAGATGGACAACTCAAGGGGACATATATCTTTCTGAGTTGTGGATGCGTAGATTAGTATGTCGAATCAAGTTCAACAGGTTTCTTCCGGATAACCCATGCAGAGAGGTAGGATTGGCAGAGTCACAATATAGAATGGGGAACTCATCGAGAGCCCTCCTATTGTGATCTTTTGATCCAACAAACTTCTGCCATAAGTGGTTCATAGTATTTGGAAGAAGGAAAATACCACGGACCTCGAGGACTAATGCAAAGGTTACTAATATCCTAAAGGAACTAGCAACACTATCAACATGAGGTAAGTAGGGTGAATCTCGGGTTCAAGAACCCAGGAATAGAATACCTACTACTAAATTGCATCACGGGATGCTTTCGAGAATGGTGGCCAGAATTATCACACCGGAACACAAAACATGGCTAGATTACTAGGTGACTCCCTAAAACACCTAGGGTCATAATAATAGCTCCAACATATATGTCGAGGCAACAGAGTACCTTAACTCAGCGATTAGTGTGATTAATCTGGCCCAAATGGACATCAGGAACAGGAGGAAGGGGTTTGCAATTGCATCAGACTATGTAGAAACCTGGGATGACTCGAACAGCATAACGGCTGTAAATGCTCAAAATTATTTGAGACATCCTGCAAAAATGGTGGCATAACCACTCAACAACAAAATGTCAAGGTTCTGAGATCAACTGTCAACATACGGAAGTAGTAGGAACGGAACTGAGGCTTGAATCCAACAATCCTATAAGTCTACGGATTAGTAACACGTCATCCTGATAGATAGATGAGAAGGCCTAGTTTCTTAACCCGCGTAGAATGAGAAGAGAATGACTCAGATCAGAGGGCATAAGCTAAAGGAGTAAAAAGAGCCTTACGTTCCCTTCCACAATCAATACCCCTACATAACTAAAGCATTTCTAGACACAACTTCGATCGGTTTGGCTTGGTAATCCTACAGGCAGTCAGGCTCTGATACCAACGCTGTCAGGACCCCGATTCCAAGTCACATCGATCTAGCCGGTAACACTTCATATCACTTTGCGGCCTCACGCACAGTATTCCCACGGGTATCGCCTTACCATGGCCCGGGACCATTTGCGCCTTTTGGCTCACGTATATGATAGTGTCGCTAGCATCCATATGACAGGGAACCCGGGCCGACATGGCTAGTCGTGAACCCAAAGCGGCACTAACCTATGGGGACAGGCATACATGAATCACATCGAGCGTGTTGGTCAGCAGCGTGTGAATCCGGGCTGTAGCACTGGGCTAACAGGACTTCAGGAACCCGGCTGTAGCAGGCTAGGCAAGACTCCGGATGTCACCGTGTGACATTTCCCCGAAGGGACAGACACAGGAACGAAGTGAAACACATGATGGCCAGTCAAGTGTCCTGAGCAGTAGTGCTGGGCTAACAGGACTCTGGTGAACCGGGCTGTAGCGGACTACTATGGCTCATGGAAGCACTAGACTACATTTCCCCATAAGAGAGACTGCCAAGGATAAACAACTAGATTGTCGGATCCCACACATACCAAGCATTTCAATCATACACACAATATGCTCGATATGTGTAAATACAACATGGCATCACAACATAACCCTACAACTCAAGTTTTTATCCATTAGGCTCCGAGGAGCGAGATATTACAAATATGGGTCTCATGACCCAACAATCATAGCATACAAGTCAAAGCACATGCGGAAGCTTAACATGTCTGAGTACAGACATCTACAAATGAAAAAGGCTGAGAAGCCTGACTATCTACCAGATCCTGCCGAGGGCACAAGATCGTAGCTGAGGTATCAAGCTAAACATCGAAGTCCACGCGGAACTACTAGCGAGACTGACGTCTCTCTGCAAAACATAAAATAGGCAAACGTGAGTACAAATGTACCCAGCAAGACTTACATCAGAACTAACTACATATGCATCGGTATCAACAAAGGGGGTGGTGGAGTTTATCTGCAGCAAGCCAGCTTTGACTCGGTGGCTAACCTGAACTACGACTGCAAGCAACTCTTTTGGGGTGGCGCACACGAGTCCACATATTCACCATTCAATACACCACTATGGATCCGCTCCCGTCTCCCTACGGGAAGGCCATCCATAGCACTCACACTTATCTTGCGAGTTTTAGAGTATCCACTTCAAGTTATCTATGAACTATGCAAGGGGTCCAAGTTTCCATATCCGAGGAATCCGGCTATTCGAATAGATAATGATAACCCTGTAGGGGTGTACTTCTTCACACACGCTCCTACCACTTACCGTCGTTTACACGACATGTACTCGACAACCTTCAAGCGGAAGCCCAACGAGGGTGTCGGCCACGGCCTACCTAAACACTCAAGTCTCTAGTCCAGGTTTATCGCCTATCCAGGTTCCATCCGCAGGGAGTCCGGCCGAGGTTTCCACATACAGCCCCGAACGATGTGTACAGGGTTCCGAGACACCAAACGGGCGCCCGGCATGCCCGACCACGGTGTATCTACCGCATCATAGCCCACCCCTAGGGTCAGCACTACGCACGGCCGCCAACATATAACCTACAAACACCAGAAACTAGTTGCAACTCCTGGACAGAGTACTAGGGTGATTAAGAAGCCGAGAGGGTCAATTAAGGATCCCAATGAGTGGTAGTAGTTGTTCATGGATCACAGACACAGAACTCAGTTCCTGAGGACGGTTTCAATGAGACAACCCACCATGTACTCCTACATGGCCTCTCACCACTACCTTTACCAAAACGTGTTCACACACTTAGCTCACACACAGTAGGACATGTTCACACACCTCCGATTCATTTGCGATGAATCAGACCTGACACAACTCTATGCAATAGCAGGCATGACAACAAGCAGGAATGAGTAGGCACATCAGGGCTCAAAAAACTCCTACTCATGCTAGTGGGTTTCATCTATTTACTGTGGCAATGACAGGTCATGCAAAGGATAAAGGGGTTCAGCTACCGCAACAAGTAACAGATGAATCGTTGTTGTCCTAATGCAGTAAAAGAGAGCAGGAGCGAGAGAGTGGGATTGTATCAGAATGAACAAGGGGGTTTTGCTTTCCTGGCACTTCTGAAGATAACATTGAGTCTTCATCAGTGTCAACGATCACAGCGTCGGAGCAGCGTCTACCGAGAGGGGACAATTACCGGCAAACAAGGAAGAACAGAATCAATGCGATGCAACAATATGATGCATGATCATGACATGGCAATATGCTGTTGATTGAGCTAATGCAACTAGCAACAAGTTAAATGGAGTTGGTTTCAACACTAGGTTCAAAAACAAATTCAAACTATGAATTCAAATAGTGCATTATCATGTTTTGGACTAAACAGTGAGGTTAATTTGTTCAAACATGCATGAACATGCCATAATCAGATTCCTTGGATTTTTCTGATAATTTTTCATATACAATTTATTGCATTTGGAGTTATAGATTATTTTCTATGATTTTTAGAAGTTTTAGCTATTTTCTGAAATAAATAAATCATTTCTGATTTATTTAAAATCCCAGAAAAGCTTTATTGCATCAGCATTGCGCAAGGGTGATGTCAGCAGGTCAACTGGTCGGCCAGGTCAAACCTAACTAACTGGGTTGGGCCCACTGGTTAGCGACTAACCTAACTAACCTAAATAGGATTAGCCCTAACTAACTTAGTTAGCCGGGCGGGGCCCGCATGTCAGTGGCTCATCTAATTAGCTAAGTTAATTAACACTAACTAAACCTAACACTAATTAAGCAGGCGCCTGGGCCCATACGTCAGGGGAGGTTAAACCCCTGGTCAACCGGGGCTAAACCACCGGCGTTTAGCCGCCGGCGATGACCAGACGTGGCGGAGGGCCACGGGAACGGGCTCTGGGGCCCCATTCGCAGCATGGTTGGGCTCGTTCGAGAGCCCAAACCAGCGCGCGTCAAATGGTGGCGCCAGCCGGGCCTGGGGCGGCCGGAGGCGACGGCGGGGAGCTCGGCCGTAGTGGCCGGAGCTTGGGCGTGCTTGGGTTCGGCGCTGGGATACACAACAAGGGCGTGGAGAGGGGATACGGCCCCCTAGGAGTGTGGCAAACGCAGTGACGCGCTCGGTTTCGAGCCCGCGTGGCTGTGGCCACGACGACGGCGTCGCCAGCGGAGCCGAGTGCTCGGGCTCGGTGGAGATGGCGGCTAGGGGCTGCAACCGAGGCATAGAGGAGGGGGGGTTAGGGGCAGGGGATTACGTTGAGTCTTCCGGTGCAGACGGCAGGGCCGGGGAGGTGTCGGAGCGAGCGGGGCGGCGAGGCGAATATCCGGCGACCCGAGGAGGATGAAGGGGTCGGGGATGGTGCTTCGAGGCGTCCGGCGTCATGTGGCTCGGCGGAAAGGACCGGGGCGTCAAGGCGGAGCTCGGGGACGCGTCGGAGAGGCTCGGAGGTGGCTCTGGCCGTGGGGGAGCTCGTCGGCGGCGACGGCTGTGTTCGGTCGCGCGCGTGAGAGAGAGACAGAGGAGGGGATGAGGGCGAGGGAGAGTGCGAGAGAGGTCGGGGGATGCGTGGCGTCGCGAGGGAGGGCCAGAGCGACAAGGAGGCAGGCAGGGAGGCAGGAGATGGCCGGCGCGTGGCCGGCGCGCGGCGAGCATGCGGCCCTGCCTTCTGGCGCGAGGTAGGGGGTGACTGGCGCTGGCCAGTCGGCTGGGCCGGCACAGTGTCGGGCCAGCAGTGGCCCAGGTAAGCTCTCTCTCTTCTCTGTTTCTAAATTGTTTATGTTTTCTATTTTTCTGCAATTGTTTTGGGTTTAGTTTTAACACCAAACCATTTTATGAAATCCTGAAAATAATTATGTGGCTAGAACTAAAATATCCAAAACCACATAAAATGTTCCAGAATTATTGGACATATATTAATTATATAAAGAATATATCCAATGCAAATAGTTATTGAATTAATTCAAAGGCCCAAAATACATGTTTCTGAGATACCAAAAACATTGGTTTGAATTTTACCTCTTGCCAATATTTTCAGAGACTAAGAGGAACATTTTCTTGGACTTCTTTGAAGACATTTTAATGTTGATTATTTTTGAACTGGTTTTTGAGGGTTTCAACAAAACTCAATTCAACTTTCAGAAATTTTAGACATGATGCATGAGTGCAGATGCAACAAGTTCACTCAGGTACTCTAGGGCTGTGACAATATCTTGGCCTCCGTGCGAGCCCGTCTGTGTGTTCTCGCTCCTCGTCTCTCTCGAGGAACGGTGGGTTGGCCATTTTGCCATCAATTGAGATCGGTTTTCTCACACTCCGGTCCCACATGTCAGTGATATGCCAAGAGGAGGTGCATTGACCAACTGGCCATACGCGTACTTGGTTTTGCACCTTCATACTACTCCTCCCTTCGTCACAGTTTACAGGGCGCGCTTCATTATGATGCATTTCTCTCAATGCATTTCCACCACCAGAGAGACTTTAGACGCGTTTGGTTTAATGCTCAATTAATTAGGGCGCGGTAACCGCAATCAAGTCCACAATTTTCTTTCGATGTACTATGGAGTGGAGCAAGTGCATGCATGTGTGTACCCGGGGTGGAAGCACTGCATGCATGTGTGTACGCATTATTTCCTATAGTAATAGACTCCATGCTATAACTACCAATGCTATTTTTCACGCTGATCGCTAGTCGCCTTGGTCCCAGAGATTTTTTATCTTTTTTTGAAGCGCGCTCTATAAATACTGACGGATGGAGTAGTATGAGCGAATTCAAAGAAGAGCGTATTGATGGTTGCTTCTTACGAGCAACTTACAGTGGGAAAGGTGGGGCTTATGATTTGACTGCTCATTACTCACTATTAATGCGGCGCAACGACCAAGCTGAGTCTCCCATGCGGCTGTGCACTACCCCCTCGGTTCTTAAATATACTCTGGAGTATTTGTCTTTCTAGAGATTTCAATGAGTGACTACTCAAATATTTGTCTTTTTAGAGATTCAAATGGACTACTACAGACGGATGTATATATACATATTTTAGAGTGTAGATTCACTCATTTTGCTCCGTATGTAGTCACTTGCTGAAATCTCTAGAAAGAGAAATATTTAGGAATGGAGGGAGTACACATACGAAGCAAAATGAGTGAATCTACACTCTAAAATATGCCCATTTGAAATTTGTAAAAATATAAATATTTAGGAACGAAGGAGTATAATTTTGTGCATGGCACATGGACCCGGATGCCGAAGAGGCTTCTGGCAGTGCTATCAAGCTTCCAGCATTTGTTTACATAATTGACATAGTATACAAATAATTTTCCAGCGACATGAAATTGTACAATGGTGTGAGCTTTCAGATTTTGTTTCATGTGGCTTGCCATCGATGCTCTTTCGGAAACAATAAAAAACTAACTTCCTTGCTAATGCATCTCAATTATTAGCAGATCAGAGCTAATATTTACATCACAACTGAAGACAAAGTTGTGAGAAGGTGTTAAATTAAAATTGATCCATGCTTTCATTGGCAGCAACGTCCCCCCAGCTCTGTCTAAATCAACAAGGCATGTTGGGAAAAAAGTAGCTGTCTGGAGCATGCAACATTCCGATCATTTTGTGCAGTTCCATTAAAATAGAGTTGAGCGCCCCTGTTTCGAAGATATTAAGTGTGATTACGATAATAGAGTACTACTGATGAAACAATAAACACACAAATAGAAGTCGGTCACCTTTGCAGTCTCTCTTAAGACTAGCTAGTTGGAGAAGATTAGGCTTGGAGTTGAATGAGGAGGATAGAGCAAAACCAATCTCCCTTTGTGCAGTCGCACTGAAATGTAGAGACATTGCCCGTGTGACATTTTAGTACAACTACACAAAACACTCTTAAGAAAAAAGTGATTTGTGCAGTTCACAAAAAGGTCGCGTAGCAACGAGGTGAAATGGATAGCCCTGTTTGCATAAAAGAGGTAGAAATGAAACAATTACTGGCCAATAACGGTTGATGACACATGCGACGACAAAAAATAAGCATATTCCTTGTCCTAAGGGAAGATAACAACACGGTTGTGTTTTTCTAAAACGGTGTGTGTGACACCCAAAATTTTTGGCCTTGTTTTATTAATTAAGATTTTGCCAGGAATTAAAACTTTTATTTTCTAGGCTCCCTTTTTATTTTTTTAACCATTATCTCCCTTGTTATTATGGAATTGTTCCCTAAAGGGAAAACCTTTCAAATATGTTATTGGACTTGTTTAACCTCTCAAGAAAAACTTTTCTTTTATCAGTATAACTAATTACCTAATTAAATTGCTTGATCTTTATTTTCTTGAAAAATGGTTTTTCAAAGTTATATGGCCATATTTGAACTACAACCATTTGATAAATTCACTTAAAATTCCAACCAAAATTTGAAGATGTCATGTGATGTTTTTAAATCATTTTTATACAAAAATATCTTTTATTCATGTAATATATTGAGCTCTGCATCATTTTTTCTTCTCTGGTCCAGAGTGCAAATTTGCACTACAACCCATTTAAATAATTCTTTCTAGCCTCCACCAAAATTATGGGATGTTGGTAGTAGCATATGATTCAACATTATGCAAATACCTAGTGCTGTTCTTTGAAAAATTTGAGTGAATCAACCTCATTTTCATTCTGGTCCAGCCTTGTGATTTCTACTACAACCCTATTTAATTTTGCTCCAATGATCTTCTGCTTTCTCCTACTTGTAGACAGCCCTACCAAACCCCTAAATCCAGGAGCATGCACCCATTGGCATATTTTTGGTCCATGAAATAATGCCATTCACATCCTGTCCAGAATTGAAGTTTTGCAAAACTTGCACTAACAAGTTTCTGCTTTTGGCCAACTAACCTCACCACCTTCTCATTCATCTAAGGAGACCTTGATCTGGAGATTTTGGCCACCCCAAGTATTGCCTAGATGCCCTTGGCATTTTGACAAACACCCTGTGTGCATAGCCAGATTTGGCATGGATTCAAGTCTACATTGTGAACTTGGCCACCTGACCTAACCACCATGCCCATTCACCCTCTATCTAACCCTAACCTAGCGCTGTTTCTTCCCAGCCTCAACCGCGACCTCTAGCACGCTCTGGCATTACGTCGAGCACGTCCCGTGCACGCCCGGAGCGCGAGCAGAGCGTGCGTTTGGCACGCGTTTTGCACGTGCCGCGCCCGAGACGACGCGTCGCGCCCCTGGCCTTGCCACCACTGCAGAGCCACGCCACGCACGTCCCTCCTCACCGCTACGCGCCAAGCCGCCCCTCGCCATGCCCGGCAGGCCAAGAGCTAGCCGCCGCAGCCGCCCGACAGCCTCTGCTCATGTCGGCGCCGCCCGAGCCTCTCCCGTTCGCCACCTGGCCCCTGGAACAGCGCGAGCTCATCCACGAGTGTGTCCACTAGCGCTCGTCGCCGCCACGACGCCCTAGCTACAGAATGGCGGTCGCGGGCGACCTTATCCGCGGCCGCCGCGGAACCGCCTTGGCTCGCCCATTTAAGGAGCCCCGAGCTCATCTCCGCATGCAGGCAGTCCCAAGCCATCTCCAGAGGACCCCCATTGGTAGCCAATCGACCCGGGGAGGCCTCCTTCCTCATCTCCGGCAACCGCAGCCGCCGCCAGTGCCCCGGCCATTCCGGCACCACCAGGGCCTCCCCCTTTCCATTCTCTTCACCAGGAACTCTCTCTTCCTCCCGTGAACCCATCCCCCTACTCGATTTTAATCGGGAATCACCGTAGCCCCAAACACACTTTGCTCCCGAAGCTCCCTCCGCCGCGAAGCTCACCGCCGACGACTCCGTCCACCCCCGAGACCGTAGCAACCACAGACGGGACCGCCTCGACCCCCTGAGCCCGTGGATGGCTTCGGTTTCTCGAACGGTGCTGCCGTTCGCCGACGAGTAACGTCGGAACCTCGCCCCGCTCGGACAAAGGAGGAAGAAGGAGGCGCGGCGACTGGTCAAACCTGACCAGTGGGCCCCCTGGACCCACTGTCAGTGACCCTGCACCTATCCACGTGGGTTAAGTGAAGGCGTAATCCACCCCAGTATGTTTTCCCCGCTCCGAAAGCGTATTCCCCTCTGAAACGTTTTCTTTTCTGTTTTATTTTAAATAACAGATTTTGACCACAACTTTGACTGCCTATAACTTTTTAAATATAACTCCAAATGAATTAATTCTTTTTCCTACATCTCTCAAATATTGTCTAGTTTATTTTAAGATTTATTTGAAAATTTTCCAAACAACTTTTTTGTACTGTTTTTGAAATATGTGTTATTTGCATATTTTTGAAAATAGGATTTTTGGAGAGAGGAAGAAAACTTTCAAAAGTTTTGGAGTGCACCCTGCCCTTCCACACCACGAAGGCAAGCATTCTGAACCCCAGAATAATATTTTTGGTGTGTTAGTTGACACGTTTATAACACCACCTTATATCGGAGAACTTGTTATTTCATGTGATTTGATCATTTGCATGAATGCATATTAGTGATTTCCTTGCTGTTGGAAATGAATATACTTGTGATGGTAATCATCCTCATGTGCCTTGCATGCAAGCCGAAAAGAAATCCGGGAAAGCCTCTGCCTTGGGTAGGAGTGAGCTTGTCGCCGGTCCCCGTCGGGACGGTTATGTCCGGTATGGCATGGTAAGGTATATTGAGTGGTGATTTTGTTGGTTGAAATATATTTTTGTTATACATGTCATGCAGGGAACTCATAAACCTCTTGAGTCGACCGTAGATCGAGTCTTGTTCCAATAACCCCCAAACTTGCTATGTACTACCACTTGTCCCTGCCGCAGGTAGGGTATGGTTCAGTAAGTCGTCAACCCCTTTCAAGCACACACCATACATAGAGGCCATGGTGGAAGATATCGGTTGTAGCCGGTAGGCAGGCCACCTGGTCCGGGGGCATGGGTGTTTCCGGTTGGGACCGAGAGGGGAGGCCACCCCTTAGAGCGCGCGATATAAATTTGATCCCATGCTACGCGAGGTTGTAGCCTCCCCACTTAGAGTTTTTCTTAACAAGTGTCGTGGGTGATTCCAGACACCGATGAGTTAAGCTGGTGTGTGCAAGTTAGGCGTGTTTTCAACTAAAAGGCCGTAGACGGAATTTGTCCCGATGGACTAAAGGAATCCGTTACTCATGGGTAAAGAGTACACCCTCTACAGAGATTAAACCTATTCGAATAGCCGTGTCCATGGTTAAGGATTACAGTATGGGATGGGTCAAGTGTTGGTCTTAGTGTCGGTCTTCGGAGGTGAGATATTGCTAAACCAAACTTGGATACCGACTGGTTACTTGTGAGGACCATGATTATTATTTTGTGATGGACTAACCCGTTGCATTATTTGTATTATCGAGTATCCCTGGGATGGTTCTACCTCCTGGATATTCATTGTGATTATTTATTTTATAAAGCCCTTATGTGGTGTCGCTCAAACGCCCGACTGTGGCATTTCTTTTATAAAGCCCTTTATGTGGTGTCGCTCAGACGCCCGGCTGTGGCATTTCTTTTAAAGCCCTTTATGCGGTGTCGCTCAGACGCCCGACTGTGGCATTTATTTTAAAGCCCTTTATGTGGTGTCGCTCAGATGCCCGACTGTGGCATTTCTTTTAAAGCCCTTTATGTGGTGTTGCTCAG
>NC_041384.1:103295933-103296194 GCF_002162155.2 Triticum dicoccoides
TGATATTATTGTTATTATCGAGTATCTCTGGGATGGCTCTACCTCCGGGATATTCACTATGATTGTTATTTTAAAGCCCTTTATGTGGTGTCGCTCAGACGCCCGACTGTGGCATTTCTTTTAAAGCCCTTTATGTGGTGTCGCTCAGATGCCCGACTGTGGCATTTCTTTTAAAGCCCTTTATGTGGTGTTGCTCAGACGCCCGATTGTGGCATTTCTTTTAAAGCCCTTTATGCGGTGTCGCTCAGACGCCCGACTGTG
>NC_041384.1:103296400-103303903 GCF_002162155.2 Triticum dicoccoides
GTGGCATTTCTTTTAAAGCCCTTTATGTGGTGTTGCTCAGACGCCCGATTGTGGCATTTCTTTTAAAGCCCTTATGTGGTGTCGCTCAGACGCCCGACTATGGCATTTCTTTTAAAGCCCTTTATGTGGTGTCGCTCAGACGCCCGACTGCGGCATTTTATTCCCACTCTATTACTGCTTATTCACGTTGCATGAAAATAACCTACTTGCATGCATAAAAGATGTTTTATTTATGACTGACGATGTGATCATGGAATTTTTCAGTGCATGATTATCAATTTTATTATACCTGTGTTCTTAATGTTTGTGAGTACATTCAAAGTACTCACTGGCTTGTCCCTGGCTATTGTCTTGGCCAGATTGCTTGCTTGGAGAGGAGAGTGGCGATGACAGCCTCGGGACCTAAGCAACGGTGATAGCAGCCTCGCGAAGATAGGAGTTAACATGGTCAGCTGTTCCTGTGGGAAATGGAGTCCCATAGACACTGATGTCTCACAAACCGCTTCTGCCATCGACCACTAGAAACCCAATTGTTGTACTCACAGGCCAGAATGGTCTTGTACCACATATTTTTTGTATTTTGCTTGGAATTTCTGTATCAAGTTGGAGCCTCATCAGCTAACAGTAATCCTAGGGCTGATGAGCACGACGGTCTTTTTCTGGAAATTTATACACGGAAAACCCGGTCGTGACAGACTTGGTATCAGAGCTAGGCTGACCATTGGCTAATCCTATCTTAGCCGGGTCTATAAACTTAGGCAAACCAACCCACCAAACCATAACCAAACCCCAGCCAAGCTTCTTGTGCAAGATAGCCCCATAGTGACCAACACCTTTTGGCAGTCGGTGCCCAACCTATCAATCTAACCTGTCGCTCATGCGCCAGTGATCGAATCTTAAATAGTCCTTTCTCGCAAGCGTGCGAAGGAAGACTCCGTCCCCTTTTCCTATAAAAAGGGGCACACTAGCCCAAACACAGCCCAGCCCAGCCTCTACCCCAAACCAAGCTACAATGCCTGGCCCTGTCGTGCACAATGAGACCACGGCAACCAACCTTGGAGGCTTTGTGACCATACTCGCAAACCTCACCCGTCGTGCCTATGCGTTAGAAGAGCCCCCAGAATATGTTGTGTACCAAGGACCCATGAGAGGTGAGAACCGTCAATTCTGGGCCACTGTACACATCTACGGTAGGGGTCTAGAGCCCGAGCGCCCCTACAGGTTCACCGGAAGGACAACTTCCTTTGAACCTCAAGCCATCCAACTAGCTGCTCGAGAGGCTATAGTTCATCTCCGGCACTTGTCGTCCAGAGTTAATTGTCGCTCGTTCCACTACTACCCCAGACATGAAGGGTATGGTAGACCACCCCAAGTTGCCAACGGAGATCAGGAGACGGATCCTGCGTTGTTGCACCTAGTGCACTATGTAAGTGCACTAGAGGAACTGTGCGATCAAATCACTATTGATCTAATCGCAACTCGTGGAGAGCTGGTTCGTCGAGCCCCGGCGAGAGTAGAGAACGAGCCCAACGCCGACAACCCAGTCGTGCTGTTTGGACACCCGATCGAGTCCCTGAGGCCTACCCCAGCCATCGGCCAAGGTGCTGCGATAACCCTAGAGGTGCTTCGTCGCATATTGGGAGCACACTCCAACGGGATTGTGGCCAACAATCCCCGAGATGGTCCTCATCGCTACCCCGAGCCTGCAGCCCCTCAACCCACTCCAGCTAATTCCGACGACGAGACCCGTGGAGGAGCCTCAAGGCATGCCCGCTTGGATGTAAACGAGGTAGACTAAGTCACCCGAGTCGTATCGAGTCCCAGTGTACCCTCGCTTTGTAATCGTGTGGCCTTGTAATTTAATGCCGCCTGTTGTCGTGCCTCTGTTTTAATGGTAGCCTTGCCTGGATATGCCAGTATGCAGTATAAGATTTCTATCCCGGACACAGTTACCAAAAATCACCCCGTCAACCCCACAGTAACACTTCAGTATAGTGAAATGTGTGAATCTGTGGCTTGACCCCGACCCTTGGGACAGAGCTGAAAATTTTCTTTACCATTCACCACGGTAAAAATGACCCAGCTCCGGTGCTATAAAAAGGCCATCGCGTGACCTTGCCAAGCACCTCTCACCTTGTGCACCACCCTCACGACCATTTCCTAGCCATGCCGAGCCCTAGCATTTATCTGAGAACCCCAGATGCAACCCCAGGTAGTTTTGTCAAGATATTGCGGGATTTTACCTGCAGTACCATGGGCGCTACCTAGCCACCCCAGTACGAGCTGTTCAAATCGAGAATTACCCCTTCCACCTCGAGATATTGGGCAGCAGTACACATCCCTCCCGTAAACTCAAACCAAGATCCAACGGAGGTCTCCTTCATGGGGAAATCTATGCCAACCCCACATATGGCCATAGAAGCTGTTGCATACGAAGCGCTTGCTCGCCTTTGATTCGCGGTACCCTATGCCAGCGAACGAGGGTATTATTACTTCCCGAGCCGTGCAGCACCCGGAGGAGTGACATCTTTTCCCGGTTGATGAATTGAGAGAGACCCAGTCCTAGCCAACCTTGTCCAGTACGTCATCGCTCAAGAGCATTTAACCCAATGTGTGATGAGTTATCTCCAGAGCCTCGCAGATTTAAATCCTCAGATCGCCATCGGCAGAGCACTAAGGCCCGACCAGGAGAGACACGTGCATCGACTGGTCAATCCACTTCCCCCGATAGAAGAGGAGTGTATCCCAGTACCAGAGATGTTTTCTAGGGACCCCGTCCAGTTACCGTTTCCATTTTAGACGTCGCTGCGTTGTTCAGTATTGCAACATTTATTTATGTGTGTAACTTATGCGTGATACCCTGAGTTTGTACGACGAGTCAATTATTTGGCTTCTACTAATGTGTGTAGTTTTTTGTTGTGGTTTATGCTACTTTAAATTAACTGTTTTTCCCTCATAAAATCCTGGAGTGAGATTTCTTTCCCCTGAGTTGCTACATCTGCACCTTCTCACGGCGTGGATTAATTAATTTCACACAGCACCACGGCAGCAGACTCACAACCATAATCATTCGAACACATACACTGTTTGCAAAACTTTGCAACGGTGTTACATCTAGCTAATCACCCCTAACAACAGTTAGCACCCGGCACACCCCATCTACTCCTCGTGATCACCACCATCGCGGAGAGCCAACACCCGAGCAGCAGCGTCGCGACGATCGTCGAGGATCATCGCGCACAGAAGCACGGAGAGCCCCAGCAGTGTTGCCAGCCCTCTGCATATCAGGATCGCAAACCAGTCCGGCATCGCCTCCGCCATTAGAGCCTAACCCGAGCTTTTGTAAGCAGTAATGGAGGGAGAAGGAGGAGGAGAAGTGAGGCCAGGTGCAAGGAAGAAGAGAGGGGCACCCCGGCCGTTTTATAGCTCGAGCTCGGTGTACGGTGGGCGAAGTCCACCAACGCCGCTCGTCGCCGATCGCCGGTGTTTGGAGATGAATCAGCGAGCAGTGCCGACAGCGCGCTGGCCCGCGAGGTGAGTGCACGTTGCACCGGCAGCTAGCACGCCGCGCACTAGCGCGGTACGGCCTAGATGCCCTACGCGCTAGACGTCGCCGGTGGAGAAGGCGCAGGATAGCACGCGGGAGAGAGGAAGAAGAGAGAACCAGAGGGAGAAGAAGAGACTGACAGTGGACCCCGGGTCCACCTGTCAGCCAGAGGGAGCACTGTGCTCTCGGGTACGACCAGCGTATATTTAAATTTAGAAGTTATTCTAAATTTATATCTAGCATAGAAACCTCACGTTTTATGTCCCGAACCGTAGACTTTTCCACGCAGCACCAGTTTTCACACTGTGGTTTTTCACCACTTATTGCCCCCTCACTGTAGCCACATTTTTACTGCTTATAGTTTTTCTTAAAACAGCTTTTAACAAATCTCGAGGATGAGATTTTTCTTAAGGGGGGTAGTGTTGTGACACCCAAAAATTTTGGCCTTGTTTTATTAATTAAGATTTTGCCAGGAATTAAAACTTTTATTTTCTGGGCTCCCTTTTTATTTTTTTTAACCATTATCTCCCTTGTTATTATGGAATTGTTCCCTAAAGGGAAAACCTTTCAAATATGTTATTGGACTTGTTTAACCTCTCAAGAAAAACTTTTCTTTTATCAGTATAACTAATTACCTAATTAAATTGCTTGATCTTTATTTTCTTGAACAATGGTTTTTCAAGGTTATATGGCCATATTTGAACTACAACCATTTGATAAATTCACTTAAAATTCCAACCAAAATTTGGAGATGTCATGTGATGTTTTTAAATCATTTTTATACAAAAATATCTTTTATTCGTGTAATATGTTGAGCTCTGCATCATTTTTTCTTCTCTGGTCCAGAGTGCAAATTTGCACTATAACCCATTTAAATAATTCTTTCTAGCCTCCACCAAAATTATGGGATGTTGGTAGTAGCATATGATTCAACATTATGCAAAAACCTAGTGATGTTCTTTGAAAAATTTGAGTGAATCAACCTCATTTTGATTCTGGTCCAGCCTTGTGATTTCTACTACAACCCTATTTAATTTTGCTCCAATGATCTTGTGCTTTCTCCTACTTGTAGACAGCCCTACCAAACCCCTAAATCCAGGAGCATGCACCCATTGGCATATTTTTGGTCCATGAAATAATGCCATTCACATCCTGCCAGAATTGAAGTTTTGCAAAACTTGCACTAACAAGTTTCTGCTTTTGGCCAACTAACCTCACCACCTTCTCATTTATCTAAGGAGACCTTGATCTGGAGATTTTGGCCACCCCAAGTATTGCCTAGATGCCCTTGGCATTTTGACAAACACCCTGTGTGCATAGCCAGATTTGGCATGGATTCAAGTCTACATTGTGAACTTGGCCACCTGACCTAACCACCATGCCCATTCACCCTCTATCTAACCCTAACCTAGCCCTGTTTCTTCCCAGCCTCAACCGCGACCTCTAGCATGCTCTGGCATTACATCGAGCACGTCCCGTGCACGCCCGGAGCGCGAGCAGAGCGTGCGTTTGGCACGCGTTTTGCACGTGCTGCGCCCGAGACGACGCGTCGCGCCCCTGGCCTTGCCACCACTGCAGAGCCACGCCACGCACGTCCCTCCTCACCGCTATGCGCCAAGCCGCCTCTCGCCACACCCGGCAGGCCAAGATCTAGCCGCCGCAGCCGCCCGACAGCCTCTGCTCATGTCGGCGCCGCCCGAGCCTCTCCCGCTCGCCACCTGGCCCCTGGAACAGCGCGAGCTCATCCACGAGTGTGTCCACTAGCGCTCGTCGCCGCCACGACGACCTAGCTATAGAATGGCGGTCGTCGGCGACCTTATCCACGGCCGCCGCAGAACCGCCTTGGCTCGCCCATTTAAGGAGCCCCGAGCTCATCTCCGCACTCAGGCAGTCCCAAGCCATCTCCCGAGGACCCCCATTGGCAGCCAATCGACCCGAGGAGGCCTCCTTCCTCATCTCCGGCAACCGCAGCTGCCGCCACTGCCCCGGCCATTCCGGCACCACCAGGGCCTCCCCCTCTCCGTTCTCTTCACCAGGAACTCTCTCTTCCTCCCGTGAACCCATCCCCCTACTCGATTTTAATCGGGAATCACCGTAGCCCCAAACACACTTTGCTCCCGAAGCTCCCTCCGCCGCGAAGCTCACCGCCGACGACTCCGTCCACCCCCGAGACTGTAGCAACCACCGACGGGACCGCCTCGACCCCCTGAGCCCGTGGATGGCTTCGGTTTCTCGAACGGTGCCGCCGTTCACCGGCGAGCAACGCCGGAACCTCGCCCCGCTCGGACAAAGGAGGAAGAAGGAGGCGCGGCGACTGGTCAAACCTGACCAGTGGGCCCCCTGGACCCACTGTCAGTGACCCTGCACCTATCCACGTGGGGTACGTGAAGGCGTAATCCACCCCAGTACGTTTTTCCTGCTCCGAAAGCGTATTCCCCTCTGAAACATTTTCTTTTCTGTTTTATTTTAAATAATAGATTTTGACCACAACTTTGACTGCCTATAACTTTTTAAATATAACTCCAAATGAATTAATTCTTTTTCCTACATCTCTCAAATATTGTCTATTTTATTTTAAGATTTATTTGAAAATTTTCCAAACAACTTTTTTGTACTGTTTTTGAAATATGTGTTATTTGCATATTTTTGATAATAGGATTTTTGGAGAGAGGAAGAAAACTTTCAAAAGTTTTGGAGTGCACCCTGCCCTTCCACACCATGAAGGCAAGCATTCTGAACCCCGGAATAATATTTTTGGTGTGTTAGTTGACACGTTTATAACACCACCTTATATCGGAGAACTTGTTATTTCATGTGATTTGATCATTTGCATGAATGCATATTAGTGATTTCCTTGCTGTTGGAAATGAATATACTTGTGATGGTAATCATCCTCATGTGCCTTGCATGCATGCCGAAAAGAAATCCAGGAAAGCCTCTGCCTTGTGAAGGACTGAGCTTGTCGCCGGTCCCCGTCGGGACGGTTATGTCCGGTATGGCATGGTAAGGTATATTGAGTGGTGATTTTGTTGGTTGAAATATATTTTTGTTATACATGTCATGGAGGGAACTCATAAACCTCCTGAGTCGACCGTAGATCGAGTCTTGTTCCAATAACCCCCAAACTTGCTATGTACTACCACTTGTCCCTGCCGCAGGTAGGGTATGGTTCAGTAAGTCTTCAACCCCTTTCAAGCACACACCGTACAGAGAGGCCATGGTGGAAGATATCGGTTGTAGCCGGTAGGCAGGCCACCTGGTCCGGGGGCATGGGTATTTCCGGTTGGGACCGAGAGGGGAGGCCACCCCTTAGAGCGCGCGATATAAATTTGATCCCATGCTACGCGAGGTTGTAGCCTCCCCACTTAGAGTTTTGCTTAACAAGTGTCGTGGGTGATTCCAGACACCGATGAGTTAAGCTGGTGTGTGCAAGTTAGGCGTGTTTTCAACTAAAAGGCCGTAGACAGAATTAGTCTCGATGGACTAAAGGAATCAGTTACTCGTGGGTAAAGAGTACACCCTCTGCAGAGATTAAACCTATTCGAATAGCCGTGTCCATGGTTAAGGATTACAGTCTGGGATGGGTCAAGTGTTGGTCTTAGTGTCGGTCTTCGGAGGTGAGATATTGCTAAACCAAACTTGGATACCGACTGGTTACTTGTGAGGACCATGATTATTATTTTGTGATGGACTAACCCGTTGCATTATTTGTATTATCGAGTATCCCTGGGACGGTTCTACCTCCTGGATATTCATTGTGATTATTTATTTTATAAAGCCCTTATGTGGTGTCGCTCAGACGCCCGACTGTGGCATTTCTTTTATAAAGCCCTTTATGTGGTGTCGCTCAGACGCCCGACTGTGGCATTTCTTTTAAAGCCCTTTATGTGGTGTCGCTCAGACGCCCGACTGTGGCATTTCTTTTAAAGCCCTTTATGTGGTGTCGCTCAGACGCC
>NC_041384.1:103304045-103306534 GCF_002162155.2 Triticum dicoccoides
GCATTTCTTTTAAAGCCCTTTATGTGGTGTTGCTCAGACGCCCGATTGTGGCATTTCTTTTAAAGCCCTTTATGTGGTGTCGCTCAAACGCCCGACTGTGGCATTTCTTTTAAAGCCCTTTATGTGGTGTCGCTCAGACGCCCGACTGCGGCATTTTATTCCCACTCTATTACTGCTTATTCACGTTGCATGAAAATAACCTACTTGCATGCATAAAAGATGTTTTATTTATGACTGACGATGTGATCATGGAATTTTTCAGTGCATGATTATCAATTTTATTATACCTGTGTTCTTAATGTTTGCGAGTACATTCAAAGTACTCACTGGCTTGTCCCTGGCTATTGTCTTGGCCAGATTGCTTGCTTGGAGAGGAGCGTGACGATGACAGCCTCGGGACCTAAGCAACGGTGATAGCAGCCTCGCAAAGATAGGAGTTAACCTGGTCAGCTATTCCTGTGGGAAATGGAGTCCCATAGACACTAATGTCTCACAAACCGCTTCCGCCATCGACCACTAGAAACCCAATTGTTGTACTCACAGGCTAGAATGGTCTTGTACCACATATTTTTTGTATTTTGCTTGGAATTTCTGTATCAAGTTGGAGCCTCATCAGCTAACAGTAATCTTGGGGTTGATGAGCACGACGGTCTTTTTCTGGAAATTTATACCCAGTAAACCCGGTCGTGACAGTGTGAGGACGAGATTGCAATATGGAAAGTACGCTGAACGAGCTACGTTTTGGGCAAAGAAGTATGGAAGATCCACATGCAGCAACGTGGGAAGATGGGCAATGGAGCAAGGCCGGAGGGGATACCTGGATGTCGTCGAGATGTAACTAGGTGAGCGGCGGCGGGCGGAATCTGCCCATACTGCGGCAGCGAGCAGGTGGCGTAGGCCCCTACCGCGCCGGAGCTTGGTCAGAGAGAACTGCGTGTACCGCAGATCGGGACGTGCTGCCTCGGCGCCATCGAACGGAGAAACGATGCACGTCCTCCCTTTCCGCTGGCGGACGGGATGCGGCCAGATCCGTGACCAACGGTGAGAGAGAGAGGCCACCGCAGCCTGGTGTGAGATACTCTGAAGAGAGACAAACCAGGCAGGCAGGCTCCATTGTCTATAGTGGAGCGGACTACCTTTTTCTCCATAAAAATAATTTTATATTCTGTGTATGTGTCATTGAGCGATATAACTTTATTTAAAAATAACGCGCCAACGCATCAAGTCAAACTTGGTACACGACCTCTGTAGGTAAACAACCGCTACACGCGTTCAAATTAGCACATGGGCTGCCATTTCGTACAGAAATGGGCTCCACCGTGTACCCATGCGGGTGTGGCTAGGCACGAAGCGTGAGTACGTGCACGGTGCACCTATTCTCTTCTTGTATACGTACACCACTGATACGTCTCCAAAGTATCTATAATTTTTGATTGTTCCATGCTATTATATTATCAACCTTGGATGTTTTATATGCATTTATATGCTATTTTATATGATTTTTGGGACTAACCTATTAACCTAGAGCCCAGTGCCAGTTTTCGTTTTTTCCTTGTATTAGAGTATCGCAGAAAAGGAAAATCAAACGGAGTCCAATTGACCTGAAACTTCACGGAACTTATTTTTGGACCAGAAGAAGCCCACGAAGTATCAGAGATGGACCAGGAGAGTCCTGGGCTGCCCACGAGGGTGGGGGGCGCGCCCACCCCCCTGGGCGCGCCCCCTACCTCGTGGACAGCCCGTAGGTCCACCAACATACTTCTTCCTCCCATATATACCCATATACCCTAAAAACTTCGGGGAACACAATAGATCGGGAGTTCCACCGCCAGAAGCCTTCGTAGCCACCAAAAACCAATCTAGACCCGTTCCGGCACCCTGCCGGAGCGGGCAATCCCTCTCCGGTGGCCATCTTCATCATCCCGGCGCTCTCCATGATGAGGAGGGAGTAGTTCTCCCTCGGGGTTGAGGGTATGTACCAGTAGCTATGTGTTTGATCTCTCTCTCATGTTCTTGAGGTGATATGATCTTGATGTATCACGAGCTTTGCTATTATAGTTGGATCTTATGATGTTTCTCCCCCCTCTACTCTCTTGTAATGGATTGAGTTTTCCCTTTTAAGTTATCTTATCGGATTGAGTCTTTAAGGATTTGAGAACACTTGATGTATGTCTTGCGTGTGATATGATACGTCTCCAATGTATCTATAATTTTTGATTGCTCCATGCTATATTATCTACTGTTTTGGACATTATTGGGCTTTATTATCCACTTTTATATTATTTTTGGGACTAACCTATTAACCGGAGGCCCAGCCCAGAATTGCTTTTTTTTGCCTATTTTAGGGTTTCGAAGAAAAGGGATATCAAACGGAGTCCAAACGGAATGAAACCTTCAGGAACGTGATTTTCTCACCGAACATGATCCAGGAGACTTGGACCCTACATAAGGAAATAAAGGAGGAGGCCACGAGGTAGGGGGGCGCGCCT
>NC_041384.1:103306775-103356229 GCF_002162155.2 Triticum dicoccoides
TGCTCCAACGACGTACTCCTTCCTCCTATATATACCTACGTACCCCCAAACGATCAGATATGGAGCCAAAAACCTAATTCCACCGCCGCAACTTTCTGTATCCATGAGATCCCATCTTGGGCCCTATTCCGGAGCTCTGCCGGAGGGGGCATCCATCACAGAGGGCTTCTACATCAACACCATAGCCTCTCCGATGAAGTGTGAGTAATTTACCTCAGACCTTCGGGTCCATAGTTATTAGCTAGATGGCTTCTTCTCTCTTTTTGGATCTTCTTCTCTCTTTTTGGATCTCAATACAATGTTCTCCCCCCCTCTTGTGGAGATCTATTCGATGTAATCTTCTTTTTGCGGTGTGTTTGTTGAGACCGATGAATTGTGGGTTTATGATCAAGATTATCTGTGAACAATATTTGAATCTTCTCTGAATTCTTTTATGTATGATTGGTTATCTTTGCAAGTCTCTTCGAATTACCAGTTTGGTTTGGCCAACTAGATTGATCTTTCTTGCAATGGGAGAAGTGCTTAGCCTTGGGTTCAATCTTGCGGTGTCCTTTCCCAGTGATAGTAGGGGCAGCAAGGCACATATTGTACTGTTGCCATCGAGGATAACAAGATGGGGTTTTTACCATATTGCATGAATCTATCCCTCTACATCATGTCATCTTGCTTAAGGCGTTACTCTGTTTTCATGAACTTAATACTCTAGATGCATGCTGGATAGCGGTCGATGAGTCGAGTAATAGTAGTATATGCAGGCAGGAGTCGGTCTACTTGTCTCGGACGTGATGCCTATATACATGATCATACCTAGATATTCTCATAACTATGCTCAATTCTGTCAATTGCTCAATGGTAATTCGTTCACCCACCGTAAAAAACTTATGCTCTTGAGAGAAGCCACTAGTGAAACCTATGCCCCGTGGGACTATATTCATCATATTAATCTTCCAATACTTAGTTATTTCCTTTGCTTTTTACTTTGCTTTTATTTTACTTTGCATCTTTATCACAAAAATACCAAAAATATTATTCTATAATATCTATCAGATCTCACTCTCGTAAGTGACCGTGAAGGGATTGACAACCCCTTATCGCGCTGGTTGCGAGGAGTTATTTGTTTTGTGCAGGTACGAGGGACTCACGCGTAGCCTCCTACTAGATTGATACCTTGGTTCTCAAAAACTGAGGGAAATACTTACGCTACTTTGCTACATCATCCTTTCCTCTTCAAGGAAATCTGACGCAGTGCTCAAGAGGTAGCAAGAAGGATTTCTGGCGCCGTTGCTGGGGAAGTTCATGCAAGTCAAGATTTGACTCCCGACAACGAGCCACTTCTGGCGCCGTTGCCAGGGAGTCTACACAAAAGTCAACATACCAAGTACCCATCACATACCCTTATCTCCCGCATTACATTATTTGCCATTTGCCTCTCGTTTTCCTCTCCTCCACTTCACCCTTGCCGTTTTATTCGCCCTCTCTCTCTATCCTCCCTCTCTTTCTCTATTTGCCTCTTTTTGCCCGTTTGTTGTTTGCTTGTGTGTCGGGTTGCTTGCTTGTCACGATGGCTCAGGATAACACTAAATTGTGTGACTTTACCAATACCAACAACAATGATTTTATTAGCACTCCGATTGCTCCTCTTACCGATGCTGAATCTTGTGAAATTAATGCCACTTTGCTGAATCTTGTCATGAAAGATCCGTTTTCTGGCCTTCCTAGTGAAGATGCCGCTACCCATCTAAATAGCTTCATTGAATTGTGTGATATGCAAAAGAAGAAAGATGTAGATAATGATATTGTTAAATTGAAGCTATTTCCTTTTTCTCTTAGAGATCGTGCTAAAGCTTGGTTTTCGTCTTTGCCTAAAAATAGTATTGATTCTTGGAACAAGTGCAAAGATTCTTTTATCTCTAAGTATTTTCCTCCCGCTAAGATCATCTCCCTTAGAAACGATATTATGAATTTTAAGCAACTTGATCATGAACATGTTGCACAAGCTTGGGAGAGGATGAAATTAATGATATGTAATTGCCCTACTCATGGTTTGAATTTGTGGATGATTATACAAAAAAATTATGCCGGATTGAGTTTTGCTTCTAGAAATCTTTTAGATTCGGCCACGGGAGGCACTTTTATGGAAATCACTTTAGGATAAGCTACTAAACTCCTAGAAAATATTATGGTTAATTATTCTCAATGGCATACTGAAAGATCTACTAATAAAAAGGTGTATGCGATAGAAGAAATTAATGTTTTGAGTGGAAAGATGGATGAACTTATGAAATTATTTGCTAGTAAGAGTGTTTCTTCTGATCCTAATGATATGCCCTTGTCTACTTTGATTAAGAATAATAATGAATCTATGGATGTGAATTTTGTTGGTAGGAACAATTTTGGTAACAACGTGTATAGAGGAAATTTTAATCCTAGGTTGTACCCTAGTAATCCCTCTATTAATTATGGTAATTCCTACAAAAATTCTTATGGAAATTATAATAATATTCCCTCTGATTTTGAATCTAATATTAAAGAATTTATTACTTCACAAAAGAATTTCAATGCTTTGATTGAAGAAAAATTGCTTAAGATTGATGAGTTGGCTAGTAACGTTGATAGCATTTCTCTTGATGTTGATTATATGAAACTTAGATCTATTCCTCCTAAGCATGATATCAATGAGTCTCTCAAGGCTATGAGAATTTCCATTGATGAGTGCAAAGAAAGAACCGCTAGGATGCGTGCTAAGAAAGATGCCTTTATAAGAGTGTGTTCTTCTAGTTCCTATGAAAATAAAGATGAAGATCTAAAAGTTATTGATGTGTCCCCTATTAAATCTTTTTTTTTCAATATGAATATTGATAATGATGCGACTGAATATGATCCACCTTTACCTAGAAGGTGTTCCAAAAATTTGGAGTTTTTAGATCTTGATGCTAAATTTAATAAAAGTGGGATTGAAGAAATTAAAACCCTAGATGTTGCTAAACCCACTATTTTGGATTTAAAGGAATTTAATTATGAAAATTGCTCTTTGATTGATTGTATTTTATTGTTGCAATCCGTGCTAAATTGTCCTCATGCTTATAGATAAGATAAAGCATTTACTAAACATATCGTTGATGGCTTGATGCAATCTTATGAAGAAAAACTTGAGTTGGAAGTTTCTATCCCTAGAAAACTTTATAATGAGTGGGAACCAACTATTAAAATTAAAATTAAAGATCATGAATGCTATGCTTTGTGTGATTTGGGTGCTAGTGTTTCCACGATTCCAAAGACTTTGTGTGATTTGTTAGGTTTCCGTGATTTTGATGATTGCTCTCTAAACTTGCACCTTGCGGATTCCACTATTAAGAAACCTATGGGAAGAATTAATGATATTCTTATTGTTGCAAATAGGAATTATGTGCCTATATATTTTATCGTTCTTGACATAGATTGCAATCCTTCATGTCCTATTATTCTTGGTAGACCTTTCCTTAGAACGATTGGTGCAATTATTGATATGAAGGAAGGAAATATTAGACTCCAATTTCCGTTAAGGAAAGGCATGGAACACTTTCCTAGAAAGAAAATAAAAATTACCTTATGAATCTATTATGAGAGCCACTTATGGATTGCCTACCAAAGATGGCAATACCTAGATCTATTCTTGCTTTTTATGCCTAGCTAGGGGCCTTAAACGATAGCGCTTGTTGGGAGGCAACCAAATTTTATTTTTATTCCTTGCTTTTTGCTCCTGTTTAGTAATAAATAATTTACCTAGCCTCTGTTTTTGTTGTGTTTTTTTGTTTAATTAGTGTTTGTGCCAAGTAGAACCATTGGGAAGACTTGGGGAAAGTCTTGTTAATCTTGCTGTAAAAAACAGAAACTTTAGCGCTCACGAGAACTGCTGCCATTTTTATTTGGAAAGTGATACTTAGTTAATTATTTTTGCAGATGATTAATAGATACATTCCTCACGTCCAGAAATTAATTTTGGAATTTTTGGGGTTCCAGATCTTGCGCTAGCTACAGATTACTACAGACTGTTCTGTTTTTGACAGATTCTATTTTTCGTGTGTTGTTTGCTTATTTTGATGAATATATGGCTAGTAAAATAGTTTATAAACCATAGAGAAGTTTGAATACAGTATGTTTAACACAAATATATATAAATAATGAGTTCATTACAGTACCTTGAAGTGGTCTTTTGTTTTCTTTCGCTAACGGAGCTCACGAGATTTTCTACTTTAAGTTTTGTGTTGTGAAGTTTTCAAGTTTTGGGTAAAGATTTGATGGATTATGGAACAAGGAGTGGCAAGAGCCTAAGCTTGGGGATCCCCATGGCACCCCCAATATAATCTAAGGACACCTAAAAGCCAAAGCTTGGGGATGCCCCGGAAGGCATCCCCTCTTTCGTCTACTTCTATCGGTAACTTTACTTGGAGCAATATTTTTATTCACCACATGATATCTGTTTTGCTTGGAGAGTCTTGTATTATTTGAGTCTTTGCTTTTTAGTTTATCACAATCATCCTTGCTGTACACACGTTTTGAGAGAGCCATACATGATTTGGAATTTGTTAGAATACTCTATGTGCTTCGCTTATATCATTTGAGTTATATAGTTTTGCTCTAGTACTTCACTTATATCTTTTAGAGCACGGTGGTGGATTTGTTTTATAGAAACTATTGATCTCTCATTCTTCACTTATATTATTTTGAGAGTCTCAAATAGCATGGTAATTTTCCTAAATAATCCTAATATGCTTGGTATTTAAGAATAGTAAAAACTTTCTTATGAGTGTGTTGAGTGCTATGAGAAGTTTGATGCTTGATAACTGTTTGAGATATGAAGATGGTGATATTAAAGTTATGCTAGTTGAGTAGTTGTGAATTTGAGAAATACTTGTGTTAAAGTTTGTGATTCCCGTAGCATGCACGTATGGTGAACCGTTATGTGATGAAGTCGGAGCATGATTAATTTTTTGATTGTCTTCCTTATGAGTGGCGGTCGGGGACGAGCGATGGTCTTTTCCTACCAATCTACCCCCTAGGAGCATGCGCGTAATACTTTGCTATGATAACTTGTATATTTTTGCAATAAGTATGTGAGTTCTTCATGACTAATGTTGAGTCCATGGATTATACACACTTTTGTTCCTCCCACCATTGCTAGCCTCTCTAATACCGCGCACCTTTCGCCGGTATCATACACCCACCATATACCTTCCTCAAAACAGCCACCATACCTACCTATTATGGCATTTCCATTGCCATTCCGAGATATATTGCCATGCATCTTTCCACCATTCCATTTATTATGACACACTCCATCATTGTCATATTGCTTAGCATGATCATGTAGTTGACATCATATTTGTGGCAAAGCCACCATTCATAATTCTTTCATACATGTCACTCTTGATTCATTGCATATCCTGGTATACCGCCGGAGGCATTCATATAGAGTCATATTTTGTTCTAAGTATCGAGTTGTAATTGTTGAGTTGTAAGAAAATAAAAGTGTGATGATCATAATTATTAGAGCACTGTCCTAGTGAGGAAAGGATGATGGAGACTATGATTCCCCCACAAGTCGGGATGAGACTCTGGATGAAAAATAAAAAAAGGAGAAAAGAGGCCATAAACAAAAAGAGAAAAGGCCCAAATAAGAAAAACTGAGAGAAAAAGAGAGAAGGGACAATGTTACTATCCTTTTACCACACTTGTGCTTCAACGTAGCACCATGATATTCATGATAGAGAGTCTCTCATTTCGTCACTTTCATATACTAGTGGGAATTTTTCATTATAGAACTTGGCTTGTATATTCCAATGATGGGCTTCCTCAAAATGCCCTAGGTCTTCATGAGCAAGCAAGTTGGATGCACACCCACTTAGTTTCTTTTGTTGAGCTTTCATATACTTATAGCTCTAGTGCATCCATTGCATGGCAATCCCTACTCACTCACATTGATATCTATTGATGGGCATCTCCATAGCCCGTTAATACGCCTAGTTGATGTGAGACTATCTTCTCCCTTTTTGTCTTCTCCACAACCACCATTCTATTCCACATATAGTGCAATATCCATGGCTCACGCTCATGTATTGCGTGAAGATTGAAAAAGTTTGAGAATGTCAAAAGTATGAAACAATTGCTTGGCTTGTCATCGGGGTTGTGCATGATTTAAATTTTTTGTGTGCTGAAGATAGAGCATAGCCAGACTATATGATTTTGTAGGGATAACTTTCTTTGGCCATGTTATTTTGAGAAGACATGATTGCTTTGTTAGTATGCTTGAAGTATTATTATTTTTATGTCAATATTAAACTTTTATCTTGAATCTTTAGGATCTGAATATTCATACCACAATTAAGAAGAATTACATTAAAATTATGCCAAGTAGCACTTCACATCAAAAATTATCTTTTTTATCATTTACCTACTCGAGGATGAGCAGGAATTAAGCTTGGGGATGCTTGATATGTCTCCAATGCATTCATAATTTTTGATTGCTCCATGCTATATTATCTAGTGTTTTGGACATTATTGGGCTTTATTATCCACTTTTATATTATTTTTGGGACTAACCTATTAACCGGAGGCCCAGCCCAGAATTGCTGTTTTTTGCCTATTTTAGGGTTTCGAAGAAAAGGAATATCAAACGGAGTCCAAACGGAATGAAACCTTCGGGAACGTGATTTTCTCACCGAACATGATCCAGGAGACTTGGACCCTACGTCAAGAAATAAAGGAGGAGGCCACGAGGTAGGGGCGCGCGCCTACCCCCCCAGGCGCGCCCTCCACCCTTGTGGGCCCCCTGTTGCTCCACCGATGTACTCCTTCCTCATATATATACCTACGTACCCCCAAACGATCAGATACGGAGCCAAAAACCTAATTCCACCACCGCAACTTTCTGTATCTACGAGATCCCATCTTGGGGCCTATTTCAGAGCTCCGCCGAAGGGGGCATCCATCATGGAGGACTTCTACATCGACACCATAGCCTCTCCGATGAAGTGTGAGTAGTTTACCTCAGACCTTTGGGTCCATAGTTATTAGCTAGATGGCTTCTTCTCTCTTTTTGGATCTCAATACAATGTTCTCCCCCTCTCTTGTGGAGATCTATTCGATGTAATCTTCTTTTGCGGTGTGTTTGTTGAGACCGATGAATTGTGGGTTTATGGTCAAGATTATCTATGAACAATATTTGAATCTTCTTTGAATTCTTTTATGTATGATTGGTTATATTTGCAAGTCCCTTTGAATTATCAGTTTGGTTTGGCCTACTAGATTGATCTTTCTTGCAATGGGAGAAGTGCTTAGCTTTGGGTTCAATCTTGCGGTGTCCTTTCCCAGTGACAGTAGGGCAGCAAGGCATGTATTGTATTCTTGCCATCGAGGATAACAAGATGGTTTTTTTTATCATATTGCATGAATTTATCCCTCTACATCATGTCATCTTGCTTAAGGCGTTACTCTGTTTTCATGAACTTAATACTCTAGATGCATGCTGGATAGCGGTCGATGAGTGGAGTAATAGTAGTAGATCCAGGCAGGAGTCGGTCTACTTGTCTCGGACGTGATGCCTATATAGATGATCATACCTAGATATTCTCATAACTATGCTCAATTATGTCAATTGCTCAACAGTAATTCGTTCACCCACCGTAAAAAACTTATGCTCTTGAGAGAAGCCACTAGTGAAACCTATGGCCCCCGGGTCTATCTTCATCATATTAATCTTCCAATACTTAGTTATTTCCTTTGCTTTTTACTTTCCTTTTATTTTACTTTGCATCTTTATCACAAAAATACCAAAAATATCATATCTATCAAATCTCACTCTTGTAAGTGACCGTGAAGGGATTGACAACACCTTATCATGTTGGTTGCGAGGAGTTATTTGTTTTGTGCAGGTACGAGGGACTCGCGCGTAGCCTCCTACTGGATTGATACCTTGGTTCTCAAAAACTAAGGGAAATACTTACCCTACTTTGCTGCATCATCCTTTCCTCTTCAAGGAAATCCAACACGGTGCTCAAGAGGTAGCAGGATACCCGTGGTGACAATGGGGTATTCTATTGATCACTTTATGTATGTTTTGGTGATCAACTTGCAGGTTCCGCCCATGAACCTATGCATAGGGTTTGGCACACATTTTCACCTTGACTCTCCGGTTGAAACTTTGGGGCACTCTTTGAAGTTCTTTGTGTTGGTTGAATGGATGAATCTGAGATTGTGTGATGCATATCGTATAATCATACCCACGGATACTCGAGGTGACATTGGAGTATCTAGGTGACATTAGGGTTTTGGTTGATTTGTGTCTTAAGGTGTTATTCTAGTACGAACTCTAGGGATGTTTGTGACACTTATAGGAATAGCCCAACGGATTGATTGGAAAGAATAACTTTGAGGTGGTTTCGTACCCTACCATAATCTCTTCGTTTGTTCTCTGCTATTAGTGACTTTGGAGTGACTCTTTGTTGCATGTTGAGGGATAGTTATGTGATCCAATTATGTTATTATGGTTGAGAGAACTTGCACTAGTGAAAGTATGAACCCTAGGCCTTGTTTCCACACATTGCAATACCGTTTGTGCTCACTTTTATCATTAGTTACCTTGCTGTTCTTATATTTTCAGATTACAAAAATCTTTATCTACCATCCATATACCACTTGTATCACCATTTCTTCGCTGAACTAGTGCACCTATACAATTTACCATTGTATTGGGTGTGTTGGGGACACAAGAGACTCTTTGTTATTTGGTTGCAGGGTTGCTTGAGAGAGACCATCTTCATCCTACGCCTCCTACAGATTGATAAACCTTAGGTCATCCACTTGAGGGAAATTTGCTACTGTCCTACAAACCTTTGCACTTGGAGGCCCAACAACATCTACAAGAAGAAGGTTGTGTAGTAGACATCAAGCTCTTTTCTGGCGTCATTGCCGGGGAGGTTAGCGCTTGAAGGTATATCTTTAGATCTTGCAATCGAATCTTTTTGTTTGTTGTTTTAGCACTAGTTTAGTTTATAAAAGAAAACTAAACAAATATGGAATTGAGTTTGTGTCATACACTTTATCTTTTTAATATCTTTCGTGAGTATGATGGAAAGGCAAATTGTGCCAAAGTGTTAGAAGAAGAATGCATTAAAATGTTTGGCACTAAATCTTTGTATGATGAGCATGATTGCAATATTGTTAGTATGAATTCCTTGAATATCCAAGATGCTAATGATATGCAAAGTCACAAGCTTGGGGAAGCTATGTTTGATGAAGATGATATTTTTTGTTCCCCAAGCTTTGATGAGCAAATTTATTATGATGAAAGCATGCCTCCTATTTATGATGATTATATTGATGAAAGTGGAATTGGAGAGGTCATGACTTTATTTTGCGATGAATCCACTATTTCGGAAGAGGTTCCAATTGATTATGAGAACAAAGTTGCTATCTATGATGATTATTGTGATTACTTGTATGCTATAAAGAATAATGATAACCATGAAACTTGTCATCATGATTTTAGTTTTCAATTGGATTATGCCTCACATGATAGTTATTTTGTTGATTTTGCTCCCACTACTATTCGTGAGAAGAATTTTGCTTATGTGGAGAGTAATAAAATTTCTATGCTTGTAGATCATGAAAATAATGCTTTATGTGATGGTTATATTGTTGAATTCATTCATGATGCTAATGAAAATTATTATGAGGGAGGAATATATGCTTATAGGAGTTGCAATAATATCAAGTTTCCTCTCTATGTGTTGAAAATCTTGAGGCTATGCTTGTTTTACCTTCCTATGCAAGTTGATTCTTGTTCCCATAAGTTGTTTGCTCACAAAATCCCTATCCATAGGAAGAGGGTTAGACTTAAATGTGCTAGTCATATTCTTCATGATTCTCTCTTTATGTCTCAATTCTTATCCTTTATGTGAGCATCATTGAAATCATCATGCCTAGCTAGGGGCGTTAAACGATAGCGCTTGTTGGGAGGCAACCCAATTTTATTTTTGTTCCTTGCTTTTTGCTCCTGTTTAGCAATAAATAATTTATCCAGCCTATATTATTATTGAGTTTTTATGTTTTAATTAGTGTTTGTGCCAAGTAGAACCGTTGGGAAGACTTGGGGAAAGTCTTGTTGATCTTGCTGTAAAAAACAGAAACTTTAGCGCTCACGAGAATTGCTGTCAGTTTTTACTGGAGAGTGCTATTTAGTTAATTATTTTATAAGATGATTAATAGATAAATTCCTCAGGTCCAGAAGTTTATTTGAGAATTTTTTGAGTTCCAGAAGTATACGTTTGATCCAGAATACTACAGACTATTCTGTTTTTGACAGATTCTGTTTTTCGTGTGTTGTTTGCTTATTTTGATGGATCTATGGCTAGTAAAAGAGTTTATAAACCATAGAGAAGTTGGAATACAGTAGGTTTAACACCAACATAAATAAAGAATGAGTTCATTACAGTACCTTGAAGTGGTGATTTATTTTCTTATACTAACGGAGCTTACAAGTTTTCTGTTAAGTTTTGTGTTGTGATGTTTTCAAGTTTTGGGTGAAGATTCGATGGACTATGGAATAAGGAGTGGAAAGAGCCTAAGCTTGGGGATTCCCAAGGCACCCCAAGGTAATATTCAAGGACAACCAAGAGCCTAAGCTTGGGGATTCCCCGGAAGGCATCCCCTCTTTCGTCTTCGTTCATCGGTAACTTTACTTGGAGCTATGTTTTTATTTACCACATGATATGTGTTTTGCTTGGAGCGTCATTTTATTTTACTTTGTTTTGCTTGCTGTTTGAATAAAATATCAATATCTGAAATTATTAAATGGGAGAGTATTCACATAGTTGCATAATTATTTGTCTGCTCATTGATCTTCACTTATATCTTTCGGAGTAGTTTGTCGTTTTCTCTAGTGCTTCAGTTATATATTTTTAGAGCACGGTGGTGGTTTTATTTTAAAGAATTATATGAACTCTTGTGCTTCACTTATAATATTTTGAGAGTCTTTAGAACAGCATGGTAGTTTTCTTTGGCTATGAAACTAGTCCTAATATGATGGGCATCGGGATATAGTAAAAACTTTCATATAAAGTGCATTGAATACTATGAGAAGTTTGATAGTTGATGATTGTTTTGAGATATGAAGATGGTGATATTAGAGTCATGCTAGTTGAGTAGTTGTGAATTTGAGAAATACTTGTGTTGAAGTTTGTGATCCCCGTAGCATGCACATATGGTGAACCATTATGTGATGAAGTCGGAACATGATTTATTTATTGATTGTCTTCCTTATGAGTGGCGGTCGGGGACGAACGATGGTCTTTTCCTACCAATCTATCCCCCTAGGAGCATGCGTGTAGTACTTTGTTTTGATAACTAATAGATTTTTGCAATAAGTATGTGAGTTCTTTATGACTAATGCTGAGTCCATGGATTATACGCACTCTCACCCTTCCACCATTGCTAGCCTCTCTAGTATCGCACAACTTTCGCCGGTACCATAAACCCACCATATACCTTCATCAAAACAGCCACCATACCTACCTATCATGGCATTTCCATAGCCATTCCGAGATATATTTCCATGCAACTTACCACCGTTCCGTTTATTATGACACGCTCCATCATTGTCATATTGCTTTGCATGATCATGTAGTTGACATCGTATTTGTGGCAAAGCCACCGTTCATAATTCTTTCATACATGTCAATCATGCATCATTGCACATCCCGGTACACCGCCGGAGGCATCCATATAGAGTCATATCTTGTTCTAAGTATCGAGTTGTAATTTTTGAGTTGTAAGTAAATAAAAGTGTGATGATCATCATTATTAGAGCATTGTCCCAGTGAGGAAAGGATGATGGAGACTATGATTCCCCTACAAGTCGGGATGAGACTCCGGACTAAATAAAAAAGAGGCCATAAAAAAAGAAGAGAAAGGCCCAAATAAAATAAGGCCATAAAAAAGGAGAAAAGGCCCAAATAAAAAATGAGAGAAAAAGAGAGAAGGGGCAATGCTACTATCATTTTACCACACTTGTGCTTCAAAGTAGCACCATGATCTTCATGATAGAGAGTCTCCTATGCTGTCAATTTCATATACTAGTGGGAATATTTCATTATAGAACTTGGCTTGTATATTCCAATGATGGGCTTCCTCAAAATGCCCTAGGTCTTCGTGAGCAAGCAAGTTGGATGCACACCCACTTTGTTCCTTTTGTTGAGCTTTCATATACTTATAGCTCTAGTGCATCCGTTGCATGGCAATCCCTACTCACTCACATTGATATCTATAGATGGGCATCTCCATAGCCTGTTGATACGCCTAGTTGATGTGAGACTATCTTCTCCTTTTTGTCTTCTCCACAACCACCATTCTATTCCACCTATAGTGCTATGTCCATGGCTCACGCTCATGTATTGCGTGAAGATTGAAAAAGTTTGAGAACATCAAAAGTATGAAACAATTTCTTGGCCTGTCATCGGGGTTGTGCACGATTTAAATATTTTGTGTGGTCAAGATGGAGCTTAGCCAGACTATATGATTTTGTAGGGATAACTTTCTTTGGCCACGTTATTTTGAGAAGACATGATTGCTTTGTTAGTATGCTCGAAGTATTATTATTTTTATGTCAATATTAAACTTTTGTCTTGAACCTTATGGATCTGAATATTCTTGCCACAATAAAGAAGATTACATGGATAAATATGGTAGGTAGCATTCCACATCAAAAATTCTGTTTTTATCATTTACCTACTCGAGGACGAGCAGGAATTAAGCTTGGGATGCTGATACGTCTCCAACGTATCTATAATTTTTTATTGTTCCATGCTATTATATTATCAACCTTGGATGTTTATATGCATTTATATGCTATTTTATATGATTTTTGGGACTAACCTATTAACCTAGAGCCCAGTGCCAGTTTTTGTTTTTTCCTTATTTTAGAGTATCGCAGAAAAGGAAAATCAAACGGAGTCCAATTGGCCTGAAACTTCACGGAACTTATTTGGACCAAAAGAAGCACATGGAGTATCGGATATGGACCAGGAGAGTCCCGGGCTGCCCATATCAATAAGGAATTCCTTATTTTCCGGGAGCTCATTCGGACAGAACTCCAAAGTTAAGCATTCTCAGCTTGGAGTAGTGTCAGGATGGGTGACCGACCGGGAAGTTGCTCCCGGGTGCGCACGAGTGAGGAAAAAGTGCGCAAAAAAGACTAGTATTGATCTGTGGGGCCAGTCTAGATCCCGCCAGGAGTAACGACCACCGGCGGGTGTGTCTGGGGCATTACAAGTTGGTATCAGAGCCAGGTTTATGTGATGGCCTGGCTTATTAGGGATGATAGACTACTTATATCAATAAGGAATTCCTTTTTTTTCCGGGAGCCCATTCGGACAGAACTCCAAAGTTAAGCGTGCTCAGCTTGGAGTAGTGTCAGGATGGGTGACCGATCGGGAAGTTGCTCCCAGGTGCGTACGAGTGAGGACAAAGTGCGCAGAAAAGACTAGTATTGATCTATGGGGCCAGTCTAGATCCCGCCAGGAGTAACGAGCACCGGCGGGTGTGTCCGGGGCGTTACAAGTTGGTATCAGAGCCGACCCTCGCGGTTACACAGATGTTTGCGGACAGGTGTGCGGTCATGTTGTTCATGACATTTGTGACCCGTCATGGCACACGACATGGTACATGTACCGGACTGGATGCACAGACGTATGTGCCAAGAGGGAACGTTCTTGTGGCCCGACGAGGACGTCGGTTCCTCTGAGTGGGGGTGTATGTGATGGCCTGGCTTATTAGGGATGATAGACTACTCATATCAATAAGGAATTCCTTCTTTTCCGGGAGCCCATTCGGACAGAACTCCAAAGTTAAGCGTGCTCAGCTTGGAGTAGTGTCAGGATGGGTGACCGACCGGGAAGTTGCTCCCGGGTGCGCACGAGTGAGGACAAAGTGCGTAAAAAAGACTAGTATTGATCTGTGGGGCCAGTCTAGATCCCGCCAGGAGTAACGAGCACCGGCGGGTGTGTCCGGGGCGTTACAAGTTGGTATCAGAGCCGACCCTCGCGGTTACACGGATGTTTGCGGACAGGTGCGCGGTCATGTTGTTCATGACATTTGTGACCCGTCATGGCACACGACATGGTACATGTACCGGACTGGATGCACAGACGTATGTGCCAAGAGGGAACGTTCCTGTGGCCCGACGAGGACGTCGGTTCCTCTGAGTGGGGGTGTATGTGATGGCCTGGCTTATTAGGGATGATAGACTACTCATATCAATAAGGAATACCTTCTTTTCCGGGAGCCCATTCGGACAGAACTCCAAAGTTAAGCGTGCTCAGCTTGGAGTAGTGTCAGGATGGGTGACCGACCGGGAAGTTGCTCCCGGGTGCGCACGAGTGAGGACAAAGTGCGCAGAAAAGACTAGTATTGATCTGTGGGGCCAGTCTAGATCCTGCCAGGAGTAACGACCATCGGCGGGTGTGTCCGAGGCGTTACACCCCCAGGCACGCCCCCCTGCCTCGTGGACATCCCGGAGGTCCACCGACGTACTTATTCCTCCCATATATACCCATATACCCTAAAAACTTCGAGGAGCACAATAGATCAGGAGTTCCACCGCCAGAAGCCTCTATAGCCACCGAAAACCAATCTAGACCCGTTCCGGCACCCTGCCGGAGGGGGCAATCCCTCTCTGGTGGCCATCTTCATCACCCCGGCGCTCTCCATGATGAGGAGGTAGTAGTTCTCCCTCGGGGCTCTGGGTATGTACCAGTAGCTATGTGTTTGATCTCTTCTCGCTCTCGTGTTCTTGAGGTGATATGATCTTGATGTATCGCGAGCTTTGCTACTATAGTTGGATCTTATGATGTTTCTCCCCCCTCCACTCTCTTGTAATGGATTGAGTTTTCCCTTTGAAGTTATCTTATCAGATTGAGTCTTTAAGGATTTGAGAACACTTGATGTATGTCTTGCTTGGGATACCCGTGGTGACAATGGGGTATTCTATTGATCCACTTGATGTATGTTTTGGTGATCAACTTGCGGGTTCCGCCCATGAACCTATGCATAGGGGTTGGCACACGTTTTCGTCTTGACTCTCCGGTAGAAACTTTGGGGCACTCTTTGAAGTTCTTTGTGTTGGTTGAATAGATGAATCTGAGATTGTGTGATGCATATCGTATAATCATACCCACAGATACTTGACGTGACATTGGAGTATCTAGGTGACATTAGGGTTTTGGTTGATTTGTGTCTTAAGGTGTTATTCTAGTACAAACTCTAGGGCTGTTTGTGACACTTATAGGAATAGCCCAACGGATTGATTGGAAAGAATAACTTTGAGGTGGTTTCGTACCCTACCATAATCTCTTTGTTTGTTCTCCACTATTAGTGTCTTTGGAGTGACTCTTTGTTGCATGTTGAGGGATAGTTATGTGATCCAATTATGTTATTATTGTTGAGAGAACTTGCACTAGTGAAAGTATGAACCCTAGGACTTGTTTCCACACATTGCAATACCGTTTGTGCTCACCTGTATCATTAGTTACCTTGCTGTTTTTATATTTTCAGATTACAAAAACCTTTATCTACCATCCATATACCACTTGTATCACCATCTCTTCGCCGAACTAGTGCACCTATACAATTTACCATTGTATTGGGTGTGTTGGGGACACAAGAGACTCTTTGTTATTTGGTTGCAGGGTTGCTTGAGAGAGACCATCTTCATCCTATGCCTCCTATGGATTGATAAACCTTAGGTCATCCACTTGATGGAAATTTGCTACTGTCCTACAAACCTCTGCACCTGGAGGCCCAACAACGTCTACAAGAAGAAGGTTGTGTAGTAGACATCAACCACCTATGTGGGTGTTCGGGACATTACTACTGGACGTAATCCGGCCAGGAGTAGCCGGATTAACTCCAAGAAGATGAGAAGCCCATGAAGACGTAAGGATGGTGGCGCTTTACAAAGGCCCAAGGCCCAAAGGCAAGTTAAGGCCTATAGATGTAAAGCGACTTTCTCATGTAACTTGCATTGTAAGATAGGAAGGATAGAGACCGAGCCGGACACGTTTATGATCCGGCCTCGGGACTCTGTAAACTGGCGGGCGTCAACCTGTGTATATAAAGGGACGACCTGACAGTGGTTTAGGGACAACAGACAACAACTCGAGAGCCAGGCAAAGCGGATTCACTCCTTGGTCATCGAAACCCCAGCAATACCAGACACAACTAGACGTAGGCTTTTACCTTCATCGAAGGGGCCGAACTAGTATAAAAACTCTCATGTCCCTTGTCCGGTTTAACCCCTTTAAGCTAACCCTTAGCGATGGCTCCACGACTAAGTCCTTTCACGAGGACATCTGCCGTGACAAACCCACGACAGTGGGGTTGTGCGAGAGAGATACAAACGTAGAGAGATATAGTGTGTGGGTTCATGAGAGTTTTTTTTGGGGGGGGGGGGTCAATCAAAAAATGTAACATATGCAATGTGTGTGAAATATAGTCCTGGATATATCATATATATAGAGGGGGCGATCCACGAGAAGAGAGTGGAGGTATCATCGGCTTGAGGTGTCCATAGAATCGAAGAGAGGGATGATGTGTGTGTGTGTGTGCGCGCGCGATCGATAAAGAGTGCCATTGAATTTGTGTGTGCCCACAATCAGAGATATATAGTGGATGGCCTATTGGACCGTGAGAGGGGACATGTGCAGTTTGTCTCTGTGGAATGGATACCTACCTACAGCGCTCTACTATCGGTGTGTGGTGGGGGGAGGGAGGCCTAATTAACTACAGAGGTACAATGGCTGGTATATGTGTGGAGGAGGAGAGAGGCCTACCTCATGTATTAAGGGAGATCGATCTACCTCATGTATTAAGGGAGATCGATCGGCGTCCATGCATATGTGTAGGAGAGGAATAAGGTTGGGAGAGAGACAGAGCTAGAGTGTTGGAGGGGGTGGTAGTGGAGTTGCTTCTAACAAATGCTGGGATATGCTTGCTAGACAACCGGAGGGCACGCCTGCAATATCAATAAGAGAAGGGATGGCTGCCTGTCTGTGCACGTGCGTTTGAGAGACGGGTCAGGATGCATGCACGAATGATGAGGGGGACGATGTGGCTGTGGTAACCAGACGTCAGTACATAGGAAGATCAATCGTCCTTTGTCAAAGAAAGGAGAGACATAACTTGTGAGGTACGTCGATCGATGGGGGGAATAGTTAAAGTCGACCTAGGTATATGTTGGGAGATCGATCAGTATACATGCATGTGTGTGTTAGAAGCAAATGAGGCACGGAGAGAAGGTAAGAGAGAGAGGGATGCATCTAGGAGGTGGTGCGTGAGTCATACTATATCGAGGGGGAAGGAGTGTGCGAGTACGAGATCAATGAAAAGAGTGGTGGGAGTGAGGCATGGACGGTGATAACAGAAGAGGGGAAGCTTGTGTTTGTGCTAGGCACACCTGGCTAGAGAAGCATATCGATCGATGTGTGCTGTAAAGAAGGAGATGGGCCTCCACACACCGTGGGTAAACAAACTAAAGTGAAAAGACGAATTTGCACGATGGATCTAGAGAATGTTGAGGGAGGGTGAGAGGGTGCGGGCGTGTGCATGCACGAGAGAAAGTTAGCGCTAGCTACAAAGATAAGAGGATTGTGTGGGTGTAAAAGACGAACAGAGATCATACTTCATTATAAAAAGAGAATTTGGATATTTGAAGAATTTGTCATAGTGTTTTAAAACGACGCATGTGTGAATATATATAACGGTGATACACATGGTGTGGTTATGAACATGTTATACTACATATAATATATTTTATCTCTACTCTTATAAAAAACGGAGTTCTTGATGATGGTGTGCCTGCCATCCTGCAATATAGGCCGTCCGATTTATATCTGACGGATAGGAAGGAAACTATGGCAATTTTGAAAAAAGATACCCACACCCCTCTCCATATTTGCAAATTAGGCCTCCCCTTGATCATGTTGATGTTCTGTGGAACGCATGGGCACCTTGCTAGTACTAAGTATAATATATAGAACATTGATCATAATTTGGGCTAATGTGTGGATTTTGCAGCTCAGGTCTAAATACTTGTCATAATGTAGGGGGCGGGGCACTGTACTATGTGTGATAAACATGATGTACGTATGGAACATGGCTTAGATTATGAATATATAGTTAGTACATCAAATGTACTATTATTTGGAATCAACATCAAGTGTATTCAAAAAATAGAATTCGAGTTCATGTAGTACACATAGTTCATATCTATCTCTATAGTAATCATGTGGTGTGTTTTTAAAGTAATACATGAATGATGGTTGAAGTTGGCAACAATCATGATTGTAGATTCTTATTGAAATAGAGAAACGAATTCAAATTCAGTTGGAAATGCAGCGGTAGTATAGACATTTGGAATGCACTAAAATGTTGGTATGAGTAGGTTACATGCATCATACAGCAAGCGAAAAAAATTAATTGGACATAACATGGATTCATACTCCCTCCTTCCATCTATATAGGGTGTAATGCGTTTTTAAGACCGCCTTTGACTATTGACAAGATTAATAGTACATGACATGCACAATGCGAAAATTATATCATTGAAAGAACCTTTCACGGGCAAATTTAATGGTGTGCTTTGTGTAAGTTGCATGTCATATATTATTGCTCTAATATTTGGTCAAAGTTAGCATCGAAAAATGCATTAGGCCCTATATAGATGGAAGGAGGGAGTAGCTTTGAATAGCATTTTTATAGTAAAACAGGGCAAGACTCTCTCTTTGTGTGGTGTGGTTAGTTTTATTTTTTTCGTTTTCTTTTTGGTTGAGGGAAGTGCGAATTGATTTGGTACGTACAAGTACAGTATTACACGTTAGTCTTGTCCCTAAAATTCAACCCGCGCCTTGTTATATCCCGAAAATTCAGATATCGTGCTCCCAAAACTGGCGCCTTCACAACCCACGCCTTGCTATCCCGAAATTAGAACGCGCGCGAAAACTCCCTCCAGCTACCAAATCCCGACATGCGAAATCCCCCTTCTAACCCTGAGCCGAAAGGGTCGCTAGTTCAAATCGGTGGGGGGTACTTTTGTAACACACCCTACATTTTGGACAAGCGCGTCCATAAATCATGGTTCACCCCCTCCCATCGCCTCCTTTTTGCCATTCGAAATCCCAGGCCGCCATAACCTCTTTGCTCCAGCCGCGAAACCCCACCCTCCTCCGTCCACCACCTCACCGCTGCCCAGCCGGAGCCTCTTTCTCGATGATGTCGACCACCGCAACAGCTCGACGTCCCTCGTCCACCTCCCTGGATGAGGATCCATCGTCTATCTCGTCGTCCCGCCGGTTTAGCCGCCGCGTCCTCCACCTCCAAGGAGCTGCTCCGACGATCGCCTCGTCTATCGCGGCTGCTCCATCCCCATAGCACCACCTTAACTTGCTCCACCGAAAGTGCAACATCCTCACCGACTGCTCGGACGAAGCCGAGGCCTACTCGGCGCCACCAAAGAGATTGTACACTCATCGCATCGCACCTTCTCCTTAACTCGACCTCCCGGCGCCCACGGTGCTCCATCCCGCACCCCCATGGAGAGGCTACCTTGAAACCGGCGCTACGGGCGACATCTCCACAGCGGCTCTCCCCCAGTGCGAGGCCCCTTCGACGGCGGCGGCCGTACCAGCCGGATCTGCTGTTGCTGCTACTCCGGCTCTCGCTCGCTCACTCGCGCTGCTACTGCTTCGGCTCTCGCTCGTTCGCGCTTCCTCTACTGCTCTCCCCCTCGCTCGTGCTACTGCTCTACTCTGATTTAGCTACACTTCAGTCGACTAAGTCGACTTTTGGGTCAGTCGATTTTCAGGGGGTGGGGGGCCTCGCCGGAGTTAAGTAAGAACCACCCGCAGCGGGGACGGGGGCTCGCCGGAGAGGTACCCCACTATCTATCTTAGGGTTCAGGGTGGGGGCGGGGGGCCTAGAGGGCTGGCCGGGGCGGCGGCGGACCGGCGGTGGGGAGTTGTTCGAGGCGGCGAGGTGGCGCTGGGGCCGGCGGTTCGGCCGGTGGTGGCTGGCGGCTCAGGGGGGGTGCAGGTCGAAGATGAACTGCAGGCCCTCCCTAAACTATATCAAGTGCCTCTCTGCTACCATTGTGTTCAGTTTCGACAGTAACATTCAGATTCCACAGTAAATTTCAGTTTTGACAGTTAAGTTCAGAGTCAATAGTTTTTACCTCATCTTTTGTAGTTAGGTGGTTTTTGGTGATGTAAATTTTACATCTATTTTACATCATCTATTGGAGATGCTATTAGAATCCCACATGAGACTAACGATGTCTGTCTTGTGCTGCTTCAGCCTTGACGTCCTGTTCACCTCTTGGGCTCCAAGTCAGGTCCAAATTAATGTTCAAACTTGAGTTCCAAATTAGTTGTGGGGCACATATCGAGGAAGCAATGAATAGTATCTCTGTCTAATATCTGGTTCATCTAGGGTATGCCTATGTTGTTCATCTTGGGTGGGAAACAAATAGTAAAGCAATCATCATCTGTCTTTTTATTAAATTAAAGCAATCATCAGCCTGCTATCATTATTTTTCGATCCATCCACTAGTTGTTACCATCACTCTTAATTTCTGCATGTTCTCCTCACATAATTTCACCATATTTTTTTCGTATGCATGTCAGATATTGTACACAGTCATGCTGAACATGTAGATAAAAAGAGAAGAGTTTTGCGTGGCAATACAATGTCATGCAGACATCGGTCCATGGTGGGTTCAATGGCAAATCCTTCGCACCCCTCCCCAGATTGTAATCCAGAGGAACATATCTGTTCTGAGGCGGATTAAGATGCTGCTGACCACTCCTATTTACCCCCCAAGGTGTTTGCTCTACCTTGGCATGATGATGTTAGTCATATCATGCATATGTTGCCTTGTAGTGCCTACTTTTGACATCATATATGTAATCTGTTTAGTTTAGACATGTTTTGTAATGCCACCTGTTTAGTTTCTATATCATATATGGGAATTATGCAGTCTCATGTCTTTTAGCCAGCCATAATATATGTGAAATGTGCAATGCCATCCTATTTAACCAGGCATCATATATTTGGATGATATCTTGCCCATCATTTTCTTCATTACATTTCCATTTGTCGACAATGTTTCTACATTAAACTACTCTTCCTGTGAATCAGCCATTTGGGTGGGAGATTGAAAAATCTAGAGTGAAAACAAGGCCTTCAGAGCAGACAGTGCTAGCTGTCAAAGAAGATCTCTTGTTGGGTCCCGATAGCTCCTCAGAGATGGATTCAGAGACAGATGAGCAGTCCTATTCCCCCACTGAGGTGTATGCTCTAACTTGGCATGGTTATACTGCTCATATCATTCATATGGTGTCTTGCATTGAATAGTTTAGACATTGTATACACAATATTCAACACCATGTTCTTAGTCCAGACATCATATCGAATGCCCTCTGTTTAGCATATAAATCACATATGTGAATTAAATGATGCGATCCTTATTACTTAGATAACATGTAGGTGAATTATGTCATGCGATCCTGTTTAGTTATTCATCATTTCTTTGAATTATGTTATGCTATGCTATCTAGTTTAGATATACATCATATATGTGAAATTATGTCATGTTATCTGTTTTAGTTAAACAATATACATGTCAACTATTTCATGCCCTCTTTTTTCCACACTATCTATTGCATCTGTCTCTCATACAATGTCTGTACATTCAACTATGTTTCCTGTTTATCAGCCATTTGAATTGGAGCGGGTGATGCCAGTATCTAGTGGACTAAAAACAGGGTCTTCAAATAAAACAGTGCTACCTCTTGGTGGAGGTAGCACCCCAGTTGTACATGCACAAGACTAGCCCTACCACACATAACCCAAAGTCTCGCAGATTGTACCCCTACTGCAATGGAGAGAGAACCAACTTCACCCAATCTAAACCCAACCCCAGCAGATAGTATCCCAGTTCCTGTTAACATAGCACCATCTCCACCATAGAGCTCCCAAACAAGAGCAGTTAGTAAGGCAGCTCCAGTGCCCAAAGGGCTAGTATTACCACGGCGAACCCCAACTCCACCCGTTAGTACGCCTATTCCTATGGACGAAGCACAACCAGCTAGTCGTAGTTTAGCATCTATCGCATTTGATGTTGTTAAATCATATGTGCGTATCTTTCCATCTTGGAAAATATTATACTGAAGATGAAGGAAAATGCCAGTTGTAGGTGTTTGTCTAGGAGTTATGTGTAAGTAATGTTATTCATGGCAATTACTTTGCTTTGTCCCATACATCCTAATTCCATGATGGTTATAATACAGAAAATTTTCCCATTTTTCTCTATAGAGAAGGACTGATTTGGAAACTCAGGATGAGGTAACATGTGCTAATACCTCTGCTATCTTCAAGAATGCTTGGTGGCAGTATCGGAATTACCTAAAGAAAACATACTTCACCGGCAAAGAAACTCATCAAATTCCCTTACGTTCTCCTGAGACACATTTACTGGACGATGACTGGGAACGCCTTGTTCTGTACTGGTCCCGAACCAAGAATGTGGTAAGGTCTATGAGCTCATTTTCTATTTTTAACTACTATATTCTTGCGTCTTACTGTACTCTGTTAATGTAGAACAAGTGCCTAAACATGAAGAACATCTGTTCTAATTTAAGATTCCATTGCTATCATAGTTCAAAAAAGCACTAGGCGTTAATTGTGCATTTTGCCACCGCCTTGCGCTTTACTGACCAAAGCGCATGCTTATGCGCAGTTATGCACAGATTATGTGTAATTATGCGCAATGCGTTTTGCCAAAGCCTAGAGCCTAGGCGCGCTTAAGCGCTCGCTTAGGCGCGCCTTTTTTAACTATGATTGCTTTGCTCTTGTCACTGTATTTACTCATACAAACTTATTTTTAAATTGAAGGATCCAATCGAAACTCCAATGGCACAGCAGGTATGTTCACACATGTTTCTTTAACAGGTTTGCTCTTATCAATAGCTCTGTTGATTTCAATTTCAATTGTGTATACAGTTGACTTTCATATCATGCACATTACTAGCATCACAACAGAGCCAATAGTGTTGTTGTACATGTAGACCCGTGGTACCCATCTGAAATCTTGTTGTGCCATGTAGTTTCCCACACTTTGTATTCTTTTACTACTGCTTTGTCTTGAACTGATATGATTTGAACCGTGTCTCTATTTTGATTTGGCAAGACAATGAAGTGACCATAGGACATAGATATATGTTGTTTGCTGCTTTTATCATGTACTAGTACTTGTCAATAGAAGACTTGGTAGTTTAATCTTGTCCACCTTACTAATGAACTGGTTCACCGAAATGAGTTTCATATACTAGTACATGCTAAACCTGTTATGTGTTTGCTTGTTTCTTCTTTTAGAATGCTGACAGAATATTGGGGAAGAGTGCCTTATTAAGCAATGGTAAAGGAAGTAATGCAGATAAGGTTCAGGATAGTGACACATCCTTGTTGGTCTCCAACAAAGCTGATAAAACAGCTAAGGAAGACTATCTCGAAGACAGTGAGACAACCCCAAAATCCTGTCTTGGTTTAGTGTTCGAGTTACTGGCCACCACCGCTTGCACAAGCTATTCAAACTCACTGTCTGAATCAGTTCGGTTTCTTGAGTCTCAACTACAAGCTGAAAGATATCGGTCAGCTATGCTGCGACAAGAAGCGGAAGGACTGCGGAAGTCCCTGGAGCATTCATATGCATACTTTCTGGTGCAATAGCAAGCGTTGGAGCTTATTTCCAGCATGGTGGATGCCCAGGATAACGTTTCTTGAGCTCTTCTGAAGTTGTTTCAGTTATGCTCTTGTTTTGCTGTCGCGTTTATTTGCACTGGTTGGCAATTTTGACGGCCAGTGTATGTAATATGCTGCTTTGTTCCCTATATTTGCACAGGTGGCAAACTTTGATGCCCAGTGGATGTAATATGTGTAATAGCGGTAATAGGCTAGCGTTAATTGCTTGCTTATTTATTTCCTTATTGTCTTGTTTAGTTGTTTGCTTGTAGTCATTGCAGTTCTTTTTCTGTGTTTTTCTAGTGGCCACAATAACCTATTTTTGGAATATAGGCCAAAATAATCATGGCAACACACGGACTGTTGTAACCATGGGCCTCCTGCGGGCCGTATGATCCATGGGCCTTCTACGGGCTGTAGGATCCATTGGCCTTCTATACGGGCCATAGAATCCATGGGGCTTCTACGGGCCGTAGGATCCATGGGCCTTCTATGGGCCGTATGATCCATGGGCCTTCTACGGGCCGTAGGATCCATGGGCCTTCTACGGGGCGTATCATCATTTTGCCAATCATGGGCCATACTATTCGTGGACCATAACGGGCCGTTAATAGGCCGTATTTGATAACTCTATGAAAACAGCCCAACGGGTTTTTTTACGTGAAAACGACCCAACGTATTGACAGGCCACAAACGGGCCGACTGTAACCACGGGCTGAATTTGGCCCACAAGCACAAAATGAAAGTAACGGGCCGTAAGTAACCAAATGCTGGAAATGAGCCCAAGAATAAATGTGCCCTGAGAAGGTCGAAAGATAACCTCGGCTGGAAATGGCCCAATGGAATAATGGGCCGTTAATGGGTATGAAGTGATACACTGTTCATTACGGGCCAGTTTCACCACGGGCCGTTAATGGGCCAAGAGTTACAAAGGGCCTCATATGGGCCAAAAGACGTCATGTGCCACACATGGGCCGGAAGTTAAAAAGGGCTGGAATCATATTGAACGGCCCAGATGACGGTACTAGGCCTAATTCGAAGAGGTCGTAACATGCCCTGGGTTAGCGGGCTGTAAATGGGCTATATGCGAGCAGACCGTTAACAGGCTTTCCGTGGGCCGGCCCACCACCTTTTGACCAAGTCAAACAGGCCGGCCTTTTCACAGGAATGGGCCTCTCTTGGGTCGTGCCACGTGTCGATGTATCACAGGTGCCTTGGGTCCAATGACTGGATGACATCTGTCCGAACGGTGAGCCGACACGTGTTTCCTCCAGCGAATGATGATTTTACATGTGGAAAATCTCCATTGGCCGGGGCTGTTAACGGGTTATCAGATCCAAAATCGGACCCGATAGCTTAACGGCATTCCGTTACGGTGGATGCCACGTGTTGGTCACCCTTGACGAAAGCACTTCTGTGACGCGCGATTTATCGTCATGGAAGTGGACACTTCCATGATCATAATTTTGGTAATGTGATGGAACACTTCTACGACAGCACATGTATGACTATCTTGATTCTTTCATAAAATCGTCATGGATGTACAGGCATGAAAAAAAACGTGACCTACCGTGACAAACACGTATCATCACAGAAGTGTATTTTTTTGTAATGCAAGTAAGCGACCAAGGACGCGCACACAAGCTACGAGATGTACAGGCAGATTTTTGACATGAGGAAGTGCCTTCTTCCTGCCCCAAATGAGGGATCGAGCCACAGAGAAGTGGTGGCAGCATCACAAGAAGTAGATGATCATTTCCTAGTTTAGAATGCATGTAATTGTTTATTGAGGTGTGTGCTATGTAATTGGATGTTTATTTTGGTTATATATGTTGTTCTTCTGTAGACAGAGCAAATCACATCGCACACAGAGTAAACTAGGAAACCCGTCGGTGATGATTTCATCAATCACTGATAATTGTATACCAGCAAGCGTTTGCCAACAACACACATGGCTTATTAGCAGCAATCGTATGTGTTATTATCAGTCTCCGCACACATTTCTGATTACGGACCTGTTTGTCGTGTATCACACACATCTTGTTAAGTTGATCCATTTATGTTGTCTTGGATCATCGCAAACAGTTCAACTGAGTGAACTATATGTCGTATATCGCACACACCTTGATCTGGCTGACTGTTTCGGTTATGTTGTCTAATCACAAACAGTTCATCCGAGTGAACTGTATGTCATATATCACACACACCTTCATCTGGCTGACAGTTTCTATTGTGTTTCCTAATCACAAATAGTTTATTCAAGTGAACTGTATGCCATGTATCGCACACACAACTCTAATCTGAATTGTGTTTGATGTCTTCGCCATCGCAAACAATTCGTATCATTTTTGATGGTTTTCTTACAACATCGTTTGCCATTAATGCAACACACAGTTTCTCAAAGGGTCTCTAATTTTAGTGTCGCGTTTGGACCATCCTGCAGTAATGATATGAGATACTATGGTGCATATGTTTTCTATTTTTGTTTCTCTCTATTTCCTTAGTGTGGCATGTGTGGATACCATACAACCCATACAACAAACAAATACAAACACAGCGTTGGCATTTGGAACAATGGAACCAGAAATAGATAAGTACATATTACCGCCTTAACCTTTGGCTGAGTTTAATGTTTAAATCTGTGCCACTACATTTAGAACACACCCGCAACCTCTCAAAACTATTTATTTTTCCCTATCTATATCTATAAGCCAATATAAAAGATCCAAAAGGGCATATACAACTAACTCGGTCATCAAACAAGATCAATCCATTGATCTAAATTGCTCCAATAGTGAGCGCTCAATATGTTTAGTGTGTAATTAATATCATACCAAATATCAATATTAGCATTAATCACATAGTTAATGCACAACTAATATCCTACATAATATCTGCATGCATTGAATATATATATATATTGCATAATATCCTCGATATATATACCAATATAAAAAGGCCCATACGCGCAGATCCAACTAATCCCGACCATCAAAGTAGGTCAATCCAACGACCTAGATTGCTCCAATGGTGAGCACTTAACATGCTTAGTGTGTTATCAATATTATACCAAATATCTGTATCAGCACTAATCATATAATTAATGCATAAATAATATCCTACCTAATATATGCATGGGTTTACTCCCTCCGTTTCTAAATATAAGTCTTTTTAGATATTTCAATATGGACTACATACAGATGTATATAGACGCATTTTAGAGTGTAGATTCACTCATTTTGCTCTATATGTAGTCCATATTGGAATCTCTAGAAAAGCTTATATTTGGAAACAGAGGGAGTAATATATTGCATAACTAATGCAAAATTAATATCCTAGCTAATATATGCATGCTTTTACTGGTACATCAAAATGAAGGATTGTTTTGGATGATATCTCCATGGCATGTGTACTACTCTCTACATGAAGATGAAGGATGAGAGCAAGGACAAGATCGCCTGACATAGTGCCTGGGAGCAGAGACTAGATGAAGAACATGCCAAATACACAGCCAAGGACGCTTACACAAGCTATGAAATGTATAGAACGATTGTTGACATAAGTAAGTGCCTTCGTCCTACCCCAGACGAGGGATCGAGCCACAGAGCAGTGGCGATCGCATCACAAGAAGTAGATGATTAGATGATCGTTTCTCCTAGTTTAGAATTCATGTGATTGCTTATTGAGGTGTGTGCGAAAGTTTTGTATAGGCACTTATGTAATTGGTGTTTATTTTGGTTATATATGTTGTTCTTCTATAGAAAGACCAAATCACATCGCACATAGAGTGAACTAGGGAATCCGTTGGTGATGATTTCATCAATCACACACAATTGTATACTAGCAAGTGTTTGCCCACAACACACACAACTTATTAGAAGCAATTGTCTGTGTTATTATTAGTCTTCCCACACATTTCTAATTAGGAACCTGTTTGCTGCGGATCACACACATCTTATTAAGTTGAATCGTTTCTATTGTTTTCACACCTCGCAAACAGTTCATCTGACTAAACTGTATGCCATCTATCACACACATCTGTTGTGTTACCTAAGCGAAAATAGTTCATCTGAGTGAATTGTATGATGTATATCACACACACCTTGATCTGGCTGACTGTTTCTGTTGTTCTGGTCATCGCAAACAGTTCGTATGGATCAACTGTATGCCACATATCGCACACGCAACTCTAATCTGACTCGTGTTTGATGTCTCCGAGATCGCAAATGGTTCGTATTATTGATGACTGTCTTATTACAACACCGTTTGCGATTAATTCATCGCACACAGTTTGATCGAATGGTCTCTGGTTCATCTATCGCATTTGGACCATCTTGCAGTAGTGGTGGTCGTATGGCATGGCAAACGAGGCGTCTGATCCACCTAAACAACCTTTATAAAGGGAGCGACACTAAATGAGCAACGGAACATTGCAGAACAAGCCAATCATCATCATATTCACCATAGCCATCTCCATCAGCCCTAGCCACCATTTCCCATCTCCATAGCCACAACCTTCACCACCACCATAGTTCTCAGAAATCTAGCCATAGTTGTAATTATGTATCACACACGACATCTGTTGTACAACATATCATCAATCAATCTCCATGATGTGTTCTTCGATGGGTTTGTCGTGTGAACTTATCTCCATGTGTGAGTCGTTCGGTAAGGTCATGGGTTGAGGCAAGGGCCTTGCAACCCGGTGTATTCATTGGAGGGATCAATGGAAAGTACTTCGAATTAACATCTCATATGTGTAGAATAAAGTTGTTCTGTAGTTGTCTCTTGTCTCGTTTGCGCTCTTCATCCCTGCAGGTACCCAGGATCAGGGAGAGCGGGTCACGGATAGGCTAAGGGTAGGGAGACCGTGAAGTGTTATTCAGAACACTGGTGACAAAAAGGTTTAGTACGGTAATACAGATCCTATCCTTGGGGATCCAATAGGTGTAGTCATCAAACGCTCAATGCTTTTGTCTGATTATTGCAATCTTAATTACCGGGGTAACCTCGTGCAATAGATAGGGCATTTGGTTGGGAAACTAACTCTTCATGCCAGACGTGTGCCGATCAAGATGTAATTTGGACACATCCCCCCTTCGATACGTAGCAAGCACATCTTGATGGATGACTTCCAGAGAACAAATTAAGATCATGATGGTCCTAGCACGAATATATGGTTGTAAGCATACGTCCTCATACCCATGCCTATTTTTATTATAAGTTTTTTCAGTGTCAGCTTGATTTATGATCCGGTCGAAAGCCGGAATTCAATTCTGTAGCAAAAGCTTGTTTTATACCCTAGCTTAAAGGGCACCTTCCTCTCGTTGATTCGATAACTTAGGGTCACCTTTAGGGAAAATGCAAGAATCCTTTCTGCTCCATTTCCGGATCACCAAAAGTAATCAATACGCAGTAATGAGTGGGCGTGTCCATGACCATACAAACCAGATGCCTCTACCAAGCCACTCAAACCAAACTGGACCCCAAGCAGCGAGCGTTCACCAACTGAGTATAATCCGGCCTGGCACAAGCCAATAGCCGAGTTAGTATTTGCGATGGCCACTCCAACCAATGCACAAGGCAGATGTTGGAGTACCCGATATAAGGGGGTATCCTCGCTCATGAGTACCCTTAGTGCTATCTGATCTTCCCATGCTTCGCGTCGGTGGATGCACGGGTAAAAGGAGGAAAGTGTCCACAATTAAATCAAATGAGCAAACCTCGATACAATAGACACGAACGAATAGGACAGACAATCCACCCAACCATGCGTACCCGGACACCACCAACGCAATTGGTGGCGCAACACGAGACAAGAGAAAACGAGCAGCAGATGAGGTGGCCTCGGGCGCACCCTTGGTCCATGCATTGTAGACCACCTCCCTCGAGTAGCGGGCTCTATAGCTTATTTGCCCGTTGGTCCGAAAATGTGTTGGGTTGTGTGTTGGGAACGACTGACTCGGACGTAAGTCATCTGCAAGGCAAGCTAGTCTACCAAACGAGACTTATCTATCAAACCCACTTGGGTGTACTCAGCACACCTACATAAGTTACCGGGTAGGACTTTCCAACTACATCTAGGAGTTAGATGCTCTATTGGAGAAACCAAAGGGCCCCCATGGTAAAGCCAGGGTAGTTCACACGGTTGTTGTATGCTGTCGAGGCTGCCTATTCAATGGAGTTTGCATGTGTGTTGTTTTATTAGACACATGTGTGCCTCCATGTTGCATGGGTGATTCCAATGGTTGAGGTCATTAGCTAGGATTTCTATCAACCCTGTTGCTGGGTTGCCCTACCCTGTCCTCTTCGTGGTTGTCTGTCTGTTCAGTGTTGTGTTTTTTGCGCTTGGTAATAGCTGAAGGGGAACGCAACAAAAAACAAAAATTTCGGTATAGCGAGCACACCCAGGACCACTATGGAGACTACATACAAGGTTTGATCACATCCGTACCGACTCGTAGACAAGCAAAAGAAGAGTCAGTGGAGATCATCAGTGCAGATCCCCGCAGCTAGGATTTACAACCTCCCAACAGCGAGGATGTACTCCCTCTCCAGACAGCCCTTCGGGAGGCGGTCGGACAGTCCCCCGAACGATGTCGCGGACAGCCCTTCAGGAGGACCCTCGAAAATCGGTCGGTAACTCGGACAGCCCTTCAGGAGGACACTCGAACAGCCCCTCGGGCAAAAGATCGAAACTACAATCTCTCTATGGGGTTGCACACATACGGTGTTAGCTATCCGGCAGGGCTTCACCGTCCAAAACTAGTTCCTGCCGGAACCCAGACAGCCTTTCGGCTCTACGAAGCTATTTCGCTGGGAGGGAGAGAAGCCAGACAAGTTATGGCATGTGTATAAGAGCAAGGGATGATCCTTTAGGCAGCCCCCTCCACACCTCTTTATATGCCAAGCCCAAGGGTGGCTTCTCCAAGAAGCCAAGGGGGCAAATACCAAAAAGGCCCTCAAGGTGGCTTCTCCAAGAAGCCACCCAAAAAGCACTTTCACTATTCATGACGACATTTTTCAGCGTCCGTTCGAACCGAAAATATTTATGTGGGACTAGAACATTTCCAGTACCCACTTAAAATAATTTTCGATGCGTTCCGGAACAATTCAAGATTAGTTATCTTCATCTGCGAAAAGCAAACAAGAATGTGTTTTCACTATTCATGACGACATTTTTCAGCGATCATAAATTCCAAAAAAAAAATATGTGGGTCTTAGAATAATTCCAGTACCCACTAAAATGATTTTGGATTCATTCTAAAACAATTCCGGATTAGTGAATTTCTCTCAGACTCCCTGTCTAGTATTCAGCAGATAGATGACCCTTAAGCGTGTGACCCTATAGGTTCAGTGAAGTTTAGACATGACCGGAACACTTTCCGATCAATGATCAACATCGGAGCCATGGACACCCATATTGATCCCTATACCCACACGAAGAAATATTCAAGTGAATCTCCAGTTAGCGTGTGCTATTCCCGTTGCTTCATGATATGTTACAAATACCCGAGGTGATATTTATCTGGATCCCCGTGGATCAACAACTTGTCCACTATGCAAGTTACCTCGTTACCGGTTTTGTTCTCTTTTCTCGTTTTCGTGTTCCGGCATCCCTATGATCAAATCACATTGTGTCTGGCCAGACGATGATGGATACCGTGACATCGAGATGGTCCGAGAATATCTCTCCATCGCCGGAGTAGAAATTCCCAATCTTGAGCTATCTGGTTTCTAGTCATACTTTTCCGTGAACCCGTAAGCCACCGTAATAGCCACCCATTTATGGATGACGCTAACAAACCCCAAATTTCACGAAGAAAGCATGAAGGAACTCGATACTCTCATGATCTAAGGAATTATGCGAACATTAACTTCTCTGTGTTATTAACCATTAACTTGTGACGAATGTATCTCATAGCCTAACATCAATTTGGGTCGATCCAACACAAATATTCTACGAACATCGTGCCCTCAAAATTGCCAGCATAGACATGCCCATGATCAGGAAAACATGATCATCATGCAATACTTCAGCCAGTCTTAGAGGCAAGACTAGGAGTACATTTTACCGTTTATTATACCACACGTGCATATGAGTTTCCCTCCGAGCCTCGTGTTATTGCAGACTCGGGAGTCATAGCAGTTATAGCATGGAACATAAACATTCGCTACAAACTTGGAGATACAAAATAACTGTTATTACTACCTCTAGGGCATATCTTCGACAGACTCCCACTTACACTAGAGTCATAATCCAGTTACATGGCTTCCCTTACACCAATGGCTATCCGGTGCTGCTCATGCTTTGCTCGTGGCAGAGGCTTTGTCATCGGGTCTGACACATTTAGATCTGTGTGAACTTTGCGTACTTTCACTAAACCCTCTTCGACATGATGTCGAATGAGTTCATATTTGCATTGAATATGTCTTGTCTTATGGTGCGAACTTGGCTCCCTTGCCTGGGCCACGGCGCCACTATTATCACAATAGATCTCCACCGGGTCTTGGGCATTAGAAACCGCACCAAGGTCTTCAAGAAATTGCTTGTTCCGTACCGCCTCCTTGGAGGCTTCTGAAGCAGCAACATATACCTCCTCCGTCGTAGAATCCGCCATAGTCTTTTGTTTGGAACTTTTCCAATCTACTGCGCCACCGTTCAATATGAAAACATAGCCTGATTGAGATTTGAAGTCATCTGGGTCAGTCATGAAGCCTGCATCAGTGTAACCACTTACAACGAGCTCTTCATCACCTCCGTACACAAGGAGTAAATCCTTGGTCCTTCTGAGGTACTTAAGAATACCCTTGACTGCGGCCCAGTGTTCCAATCCTGGATCACATTGGTCCGGCTACTAACACTTAGCGCATAGGAAACATCTGGTCTTGTATATAGCATGGCATACATAATAGAACCAACTGCTGAGGCATATGAAACATCATTCATTTGTACTCGCTCATCGAGAGTCTGAGGACACCGATTCTTGCGAAGCACTGTGCCAGGTGACATGGGGAGAAGGCCCTTCTTGGAGTTCTCCATGTTGAACCTTTTCAACACCTTGTCAATGTACGTGCTTTGACTAAGCGCTATCAGGCATTTTGATCTATCTCTATAGATTCTGATGCCCAATACATATGCCTCTTGGCCTAAGTCTTTCATTGAAAAACTCTTCTTCAATGAGTCTTTTATTTTGCTAAGAAAATTCACGTCATTTCCAATCAACAATATGTCATCCACATACTAGATTAGAAATGCTTTTGCGCTCCCACTAAACTTCTTGTAAACACAAGATTCTTTGTCATTCCTGATGAAGCCAAACTCTTTGACCACTTCATCAAAACGAACGTTCCAGCTCCTCGACACTTGCTCCAGTCCATAAATGGCTTTCGGAAGTTTGCATACCTTTCCAACAACCTTATGAATGACAAAACCTTCTGGTTATATCATGTATACATCCTCTTTGAGGTTTCCGTTTAAGAAAGCCGTTTTGACATCCATCTGCCATATTTCATAGTCGAAATAAGAAGCAATTTCTAGTAATATCTGAACAGACCTAAGCATAGCTACGGGTGAGAAAGTCTCGTCGTAGTCCACTCATGGAACTTGCGTGAACCCTTTCGCGACAAGTCTAGCTTTGTGGATAGTAATGTTACCATCTGCGTATGTCTTTCTTTTGAAAATCCATTTACAACCAATGGGTTTTACGCCTTCTGGAAGTTCTTCCAAGTTCCAAACTTGGTTTTCATACATGGATTCCATCTCGGATTTCATGGCCTTGTGACATTCCCTTGAGCTGGGCCTTGCCATCGCTTCCTTGTAGTGTGCTGGTTCATCGTCTTCAAGAATGAAGATTTCATTATGAAACCACTCAGGTGGCTGGATAGCCCTTCCTAATCTGCGCGGTTCAGTTACAACATTGTTTGAAGTTTCCACATCACATGCGACAACTTCCGTCTCGGTTGTAGGGACAATTAGCAGAATTTCATCCGGTTCCTTAGCCATATCAATAGTTGCCGAAGATTCAGTAATCTCATTAAGTTGTACTGTCCTCCCACTTAATTATTTTGCAAGAAACTCTTTCTCGCGAAAGACTCTGTTTTTAGCGACAAACACTGTGCACTCGGAGGGTTGGTAGAAGAAATACCCAATGGTTTCCTTGGGATAACCTACAAAGTTACATTTGTCTGATCTGGGATCGAGTTTGCTTGGTTGTAAACGTTTTACATAAGCTTCACAACCCCAAACTTTGAGATGCGACAAATTGGGTTTCTTCCCATGCCATAACTCGTATGGTGTCGTCTCAACAGATTTAGACGGTGCTCTGTTTAATGTGTGAGCGGCAGTTTCTAGTGCGTGACCCCAAAAAGATATCGGAAGATCCGTAAGAGACATCATCAACCTTACCATGTCCAACAAGGTTCAGTCACATCGTTCCATTACTCCATTTCTCTGTGGAGTTCCGTGAGGCGTAAGCTATGAAACGATTCCACGGTCACTTAGATGTTGGCCAAACACATGACTAAGATATTCACCTCCGCGATCAGGCCGCAGAAACTTAATCTTTTTGTCATGATGATTTTCTAACTCATTCTGAAATTCTTTGAACTTTTCAAAGGTTTCTGACATATGCTTCATTAAGTAGATATAGCCATACCGACTTAAATCATCAGTAAAAGTCACGAAGTAAAAATACCCACTCCGTGTGGCCGTGTTCATTGGACCACATACATCACTATGTATTATTTCCAATAATTCACCCGCCCGTTCAGGATGACCCATGAACAGCGTCTTGGTCATTTTCCCCATCAGACAAGCTTCACATGTGTCAAATGATTCAAAATCAAAGGACGGAAAAACTCCATTTGGCTGGAGTTTTTGCATGCGTTTCTTTCCGATGTGGCCAAGTCGACAGTGCCACAAGTAAGTGGTGGTGGTATCAGCCTTCTTAAGGTGTTTAGCATTCACGTTAAAGACATCATTTCCACATTCAACATTTAGTATGAAAAGGCCCCCAACAATGGGTGCAAATCCATAAAACATATCCTTACAATAAAGTGAACAACCATTGTTCTCAGACTTGTACGAATACCCATCATGCACTAAACATGATCCGGAGATAATGTTTCTACACAATGCCGGAACAAGATAACAGTTACTAAGTTCCAAAATAAATCCCGAAGGGAGACGTAGAGGCATATTGCCGACGGCTTGAGCGGCGATTCCAGCGCCATTCCCGACCCGCATCACAACCTCATTCTTTGCCAGCCAGCGCACCTTCTGAAGTCCCTGTATCGAGTTGCAAATGTGAGAAACCGATCCGGTATCAAATACCCAAGACTTAGAATTTTCGCTAGCAAGAAAAACGTCAATGACATTAACTTGTATAACAATTATACCTTTTCTGGTTTTCCCAGACTTCTTATCTTCGAGATACTTCTTGCAGTTTCTCTTCCAGTGCCCTGTGCCCTTGCAGTAGAAGCACTCAGTTTCATTCTTGGCTCTGCCCTTAGAGTTGCTTTGGGAGCCGGTCTTACCGGTGCCCTTGCCCTTCTTTGGCTTGCCTTTCTTCTTTTTGAAACTGGCGGTTTCATTCACAAGCAACACTTGCTTGCAATTTTTCTGCAGTCCTCCTTCTGTAGTTTTCAACATGGCGAGCACCTCTTCCGGTGTCTTCTCCATCCCAGTCATGTTGTAGTTCAAGACAAAACCGTCATAAGATGGGGGGTGAAGAAAGCAACATGTCCATCATATGGCCAGGTGGAAGTGGAAATTCCAAGACTTTAAGCCTTTCAGCATAGCCAATCATTTTGACCACATGTTCACCAACTAAACTACCCTCAACCATCTTCCATTCCATCAAAGCCTTCATGATATCAAATCATTCAGACTTTGCGGTTTCCTTGTATAGAGCATCCAATTCCCGGATCATACCAAGGGGTTTATGGAATTCAAAACGTTTTTGAAGATCTGGACTCATGCAAGCTAGCATGATGCACTTAACTAAGTTGTGATCGTCATCCTTAGTGGCCCAGACATTTTGTACATCTTCCGGGGCCTCTGCCACGGGTTTAGCTAGAAGATAGACGACCTTTAAGCGTGTGACCCTATAGGTTCGGTGAAGTATAGACATGACCAGAACACCTTCCGATCAATGATCAACACCGGAGTCGTGGACACCCATATTGATCCCTATACCCACACGAAGAAATATTCAAGTGAACCTCCAGTTGTCGTGTGCTATTCCCGTTGCTTCACGATATGTTACAAATACCCGAGGTGATATTTATCTGCATCCCCATGGATCAACGACTTGTCCATTATGCAAGTTACCTCGTTATCGGTTTTGTTCTCTTTTCTCATTTTCGTGTTCCGGCATCCCTGTGATCAAATCACATTGTGTCTGGCCAGACGATGATGGATACTATGGCATCGAGAGGGCCCAAGAATATCTCTCCATCGCCGGAGTAGCAATTCCCAATCTTGAGCTGTCTGGTTTCTAGTCATACTTCTCTGTGAACCCGTAAGCCACCGTAAATAGCCACCCATTTACAGATGACGTTTAACACACCCCAAAGTTCACGAAGCAAGCATGAAGGAACTCGATAATCTCATGGTCTAAGGAATTATGCAAACATTAACTTCTTTGTGTTATTAACCATTAACTTGTGATGAATGTATCTCATAGCATAACATCAATTTGGGTCAATCCAACACAAGTGTTCTACTAACATTGTGCCCTCAAAATTGCCAGCATAGACATGCCCATGATCAGGAAAACATGATCATCATGCAATACTTGAGCCAGGTTTAGAGGCAAGACTAAGAATACATTTTACCGTTTATTATACCACACATGCATATGAGTTTCCCTCTAAGCCTCGTGTTATTGCAGACTCGGGAATCATAGCAGTTATAGCATGGAACATAAACATTCACTACAAACTTGGAGATACAAAATAACTGTTATTACTGTCTCTAGGTCATATCTCCTACAATAGCCCCATCTGAAAGCATGGTTATTCTCATGGCATCGAAATGAAGAAAGGCCAAATTTGAAAAATGAATGTACTACACCCTTATGTAACAAATGACGATGTACAATTTTAGAATTAGTTCACCTGCTCAACCAAATAGCTCGTATCACCAAGGAGATCCATAGGCAATGATCACAATTATCTATCATTAGTAAATACAAGGCAAATACAAACGCAATATGAAAATAATCATTTCCACGCAATTCAAGAAAAACACCCTCCAAGCAGTTCACATAACTTCTTATTGCATTTGGGTTTTTTCTACTTTGTGGATCATTCATAAATCATGTTTTCATAGGTTGCTCGGCTTCTTGGCTTCAATTGGTCTTCGCGCCCTTGGTCTTCGTGCAAAGGGCGCAATAGGTCATCTAGTGTCATGTTAAAGCTAGCTACCATGGGAAGCTCTTCTTGGAAATGCTTCATATAGTCACATGGAATTATATTTTATTGTCTTTTTAGCATTACTTATTGGACACGTCTCAACATTAGTTGTTCTCCTAATCGGAGTAAGATTGACATGACATCTCATTGTTAAAGTTGTCTACCTTGTGTAGCTCTTCTTTGCATTATTTACTATATATTGTCACCTGGAATTATTTTCTACTATCATTTTGGCATTACTTGTTGGACACATCTCAACATCATTTGTCTCCGAGTTGGAATCAGAACCATATTGATTTTCCATCTCTTGTTAAACTTGGCTACCATGGGAAGCTCTTTTAGATATTTACTATGATTGCCTGGAATTATCCTCTACTGTCATTTTAGAACTACTTACTTATTAGACACGTCTCAACATCATTGGTCTATGAGTCGGAATAAGAATTAGATTGATTTGACATGTCTTGTTAAAGTTGGCTACCATGATAAGCCCTTCTTTGAAATGCTTCATATAGTTGCATAGAATTATCTTTTACCGTACTTTTAGCATTACTTGTTGGACATGTCTCTACAACACTTGTTTTTCGAATCGGAGCCGGATTGATTTGGCATCTCTTATTAAAGCTGGCTATCATGGGAAGCCCATCTTTGAAATATTTAATATAGTTTTCTGGAGTTATCTTCTATTGTCATTTTAGCTTTACTTATTCGACACATCTTAACATCACTGGTCTCTAAGTCAAAGTCGGGATCAAATTGATTTGGCATCTCTTTTTAAGTTGGCTACTTTGGGAAGCTCTTCTTTGAAATATTTACTATATATAGTTCCCTGGAATAATCTTCTACTTCCATTTTAGCATTACTTACTTATTAGACACGTCTCAACATCACTGGTTCTGAGTCGGAAACGGAATTAGATTGATTTGGTATATATGTCTTCTTAAAGCTTGCTACCATGGGAATCTCTTCTTTGAAATCCTTCGTATAGTCACATGGAATTATGTTTTACCGTTCTTTTAGCATTAGTTGTTGGACACGTCTCAACATCACTTGTTCTCTGAATATAAGTCAGATTGATTTGTCATCTCTTTTTAAAGTTGGCTACCGTGGGAAGCTCTTCTTTGAAATATGTACTATAGTTTCTTGGAATTATTTTCAACTACCATTTCAATGCTACTTATTGGACACGTCTCCACATTAGTGGTCTCCGAGTCAAAATCGGAATCATATTGATTTGGCATCTCTTGTTAAAGCAGACAATCATGGGAAGCTCTTCTTTGAAATATTTACTATATAGTTTCCTGAAATTATCTTCTACTGTCATTTTAGCATTACTTACTTATTAGACATGTCTCAACATCATAGGTCTTCGAGTCGGAATCGGAATTAGATTGATTTGCCATCTCTTGTTAAAGTTGGCTACCATGGGAAGCACTTCTTTCAAATGCTACAAATATTCGCATGAGATTATATTTTACCGTCTTTTTAGCATTACTTGTTGGACACGTGCATCACTTGTTCTCTGAATCGGAGTTTGATTGATTTGTCATCTCTTGTTAATGTTGGCTATCGTGGGAAGCTCTTCTTTGAAACCTTTACTATAGTTGCATGGAATTATCTTCTACTATCATTTTAGCATTATTTATTGGACATGTCCCAAAATGACTGGTCTCCAAGTCGGAATAGGAATTAGATAGATTTGGTATCTGTTGTTAAACTTGGCTATCGTTGGAAGCTCTTCTTTGAAATGCTCCATTTAGTCACATGGAATTATCTATTACTGTCCTTTTAGCATTATTTTTTTGGCATGTCTTAGCATCAACTGGTCTCCGAATCGGAACCGTATTGATTCGGTATCTCTGCTAAAGCTGGCTACCATGGGGGGTGCGGAGTTTCTGCTCCCGGGCTCATTTGCACCCGCGCTCAGAAATAAAATCAAAACAAATACTAGAAAAATTCAAAAATATCCAAAAAAAATGTGTGGTAGATAATTTGATGTTTGAGGTTGGCTCCAAATTTCAACTCATTTGGACATCTTAGCAGCTCTCGGTAAAAAAGACAAATTCAGGGTCTGTAAAAAAGTTTACTGTTCACACACTTCTGACCCGATTTGTCTTTTTTGCCAAGAGCTGCTCAGATGTCCAAATGTGTTGAAATTTGAAGCGGACCTCATGCATCAAATTATCTATCACACAAAAAATTGGATTTTTGTTTACTTTTTTCTTGTATTTGTTTTGATTTTTTTCTGAGCGGGAGCAAATGAGCCTGGCCACCGAGTTGGATTTCCGCCATGAGGAACTCTTCTTTGATATCCTTACTATAGCCGCCTGAAATATTTGGAAAAGAAGATAATCATCTATTTTAAGGTGTTCAACGAACCAAATAGCATCGATGGCTAGGAGCAAGGCAAATCTTCTAACTCTACGGTCTGGGGTGCTACAATACCTTAATAGCTACTCCATGGTAGTGTATTTTTTTTCCTTTAGCAGACTCTCTACAACCTTTTTCCTTCTACCCCCAGGTGGTGGTGAAACACCCTACCATGTCACTAGCTCAGGTGAAAAAAAAGCTAAGTGGATTTGCCAAAAATGAGATTCCTGCACCCTGCTTCGTTTGTTCCTTGTTTCATTTTTTAGCAAAACTTTGCACTCTGCTCTGCTTTGCAAAGCAATGTGACAGACCACAGGGCCATCGCAGTTCACTCACACTCCCGTAGTAGCCCTCGCCCTTTCACGTGCCCTGCGTTTAGGTTTAGGCCCAACTCGCCGACGCCCTCGATGCGCTCCGGGAAAAACACCACAGCACCACCGGTCCACCACCACCACCTTCCGGGTGCACACATGCTCTCCATGGGACACCCCGAAGCAGCGGACTGCACCACATGCCCGATCCTCGGATGCCGAATGCGAACTGAAACTGAAATTTGCAATGAATTGCGCAAAATCCTCGGCGCACAGCCAGCACGCGGCAAGGCCTGCGTTTATGATTTCGAAGTCGCACAAATTTCGCTCACCATCGAAATGGATGAGATTTCGGGAATTTTGTAAATTTTGAAAATGGTTTCGGAAAAATCACTGAAAATTTGTTTGAATTCAAATAATTTACATTTAAACATGTAAATAAAAGAGTATGTAGCACATAGTTTTTTTTTGCGGGGAATTGGGAGCTTTTTATTCATACGATGATCCACCAGCCACATCAGCCATAAGACTGGTGACCAGGAACCCCGGGGGAGAGTCCATCCAACACTCTGTCACCTCCATTGTGCATGCATGTTTTGCACAAAGGTGGGCAGGGACATTGGCATGTCTCTTTACATGATGAATGTCAAAATAAAGAAACTGAGCAACAAGCTCCTCAATATCTAAGAGTATCGGCGCTATAACAGAGCGCGAATTCCGGCGCGTTTTCCAGAGGTTGACCACTTCCAAACAGTCCGTTTCAATTTCGACCCGCGCAAAACCACGGAGCATTGCCACCACCACACCCTCACGCACCGCAGTAGCCTCTGCCACGAGAGGATCTGTGATGCCTGGGCACGGTTTGCACCAAGCTGTGATAAAAGCCGAAGATGATCGGGTCACACCCCCAATACCTCCTCTATGCTCGAGCATAGCAACTCCCGCATCAGTGTTAATCTTGATGCATTCTCCCTCCGGCGGTCTCCATCCGTGCCCCGAAAGCAAAAAAGTTAACTAAGTTGCATGTCTAACCTGATGGTTGGTCCGCATATATTTTTTGCTAAAAATGTATATTTGGTGCAAAAATAAACAAAATGTTTTAGCAACATGATTTGAACTCTGGTCCTAACAATGTGAAGAAAAATGTCCTACCAGTACACCAATGAAACCCACATTAATAAAAACGGATCCATGTTGTTTTTTACATAGAAATTCAAACCATCCAAATTTTTTTGAACGAAAGGCAGAAATTTTGATCACCCTCAAAATTGTCGAAATTTCGGGAGATTTCGACCAAATTTTAAACATGGGGCCAGACTAAGGACAAATTGGAAGCTATTAATTGCTTCCAACCCGATCCCGGCGCCGGAGGCCGGCGCACCCCCAGAAACCCAACCCCTCCTTCGCTATAAATACATGTCCATCTCGCGTCCCTCTCCACACCTGCTCCTCCTCACTCCCCAGTCAAATCTTTCTACTCAGTTGCGCTAACCTAGGGTTTAGCCCAGCGCCAGCAGCTAGCTAGCGATGGAGGGGGAGAGCCACGGCGCCGCCAACGCCTTCAACGGCGCCCCGGCACGTCGCTCGGGGGAGGACATCATAGTCCTATCCTCGGCGATGGCAAGGCCGCTGCAGTCGGTGGAGGCGGTGGTGCTGGTGGACGCAGAGGGGGAGGGGCAGGGGCGCACATGGAGATGGAGGCACCGCCGGAGAAGCTCTACTTCAAGACCAGGCTCTGCGATAAGTATGAGGCCACCGACCGCTGCATGTACGAGGATGGTTGCACCTTCGCGCACGGCCGCGCCAAGCTTCGCCCGCCGGGCCCCCTGTCGGCGGCTTCACTGTCGCCGGCGGCGGCAAGGTGTGCTACAACTTCAGGGACATGGGCACCTGCCATTTCGCGGACAGGTGCGCCTTCCCCCACGCTGCACCATCAGGTATGCCCACTCCCAAAGCTACCCACCTAGATCGCGCATGTGTGCATGGCCGATGGGGTCTCAACATGACCGGTCTCCGAGTCGGACTCGGAATCAGGTCGATTTGGTATCTCTTGTTAAAGTTGGCTATCGTTGGGAGCTCTTCTTTGAAATGATTCATTTAGTCACATGGAATTATCTATTACTGTCCTTTTAGCATTATACTTGTTTGGCATGTCTTAGCATCAGCTGGTCTCCGAATTGGAACCGGGTTGATTCGGTATCTCCGCTAAAGCTGGCTACCATGGGAAACTCTTCTTTGATATCCTTACTATAGCCGCCTGAAATATTTCGAAAGAGTGATAATCATCTATTTTATGTTGTTCGACCAACCAAGTAGCATCTATATATTTTGAAAGAGAGATAATCATCTATTTTAAGTTGTTCAACCAACCAAATAGCATCGATGGCTAGGACCAAGGCAAATCTTCTACCTCTACGGTTTGGGGTGTGCTGCAATACCTTGACAACTACACCATGGTAGTATATTTTTTCTTTAGCACTCTCTGCAACCTTTTTCCTTTCTACCCCAAGGTGGTGGTGAAACACCCTACCGTGTCACTAGCTCTGGTAAAAAAAACTCACTGGATTTGCCAGAAATGAGATTCCACACCGTGCTTGGTTTGTTCCTTGTTTCTTTTTTTAGCGAAACTTGCACTCTGATGTGCTTTGCAAAGCAATGTGACACACCACATGGCCTTGTGAACACGGGCCCAATGCCATCGAAATCCACTCACACATAGTACTAGCAGCCTCGCTCTGCGTTTAGGCCCAACTCGTCGACGCAGGAGCACCACCACCATCACCTTCCGGACGCATGCACACTCTCCACGGGACACCCCGAAGCAGCGGACGACTGCACCGCGCGCCCGATCTCGGATGCTGAATGCAAACCGAAACTGAAATTCCCGATTAATTTCGCACAAAATCCTCAGCGCACAGCCAGCAGCGGCCAGGCCACCACGCACGCATGCATGCTCCACGGGACACCCCAAGCAGCGGACTGCACTGCGCGCCCGATCCTCGGATGCGAAATGCAAAGAGGAACTGACTGGAATTCGTAATTAATTTGGGAAAATCCTCAGCGCACAGCCAGCGCCCCGCCAGGCCTCGGACAGATTGGAAGCGATTAATTGCTTCCAACCCGATCACGAGGGCGGAGGCCGGCGCACCCCCAGAAACCGAGCCCCTCCGTCGCTATAAATTCATGTCATCTCGCAGCCCCTCTCCACACCTGCTCCTCCTCATTCCTCTAGTCAAATCTTTCTAATCGGCTGCGCTAACCTAGGGTTTAGTCCGCCAGCCAGTAGCTAGCGATGGAGGGGGAGAGCCACGCCGCCGCCAACGCCTACAACGGCGCCCCGACACGCCGCTCGGGGGAGGACGTCATCGTCCTGTCCTCGGCGACGGCGAGGCCGCCGCGGTTGGTGGAGGCGGTCGTGCCGGTGGACGCGGAGGGGGAGGGGCAGGGGCAGGGGCCGCGCATGGAGATGGAGTCGCCGCCGGAGAAGCTGTACTTCAAGACAAGGCTCTGCGACAAGTACGAGGACACCGGCCGCTGCATGTACGAGGACGTTTGCACCTTCGCGCACGGCCTCGCCAAGCTTTACCCGCCAGTCCCCCCTGTCGGCGGCTTCGCCGTCGCCGGCGGCGACAGGGTTGTCAACGGCGGCGGCAAGGTGTGCTTCAACTTCAGGGACACGGGCACCTGCCATTTCGGGGACAGGTGCGCCTTCCCCCACGCTGCACCATCAGGTACGCCCGCTCCCTAAGCTACCCACCTAGATCGCGCACGTGTGCATGGCTGATGGGTCCGGATCTCACGAAACATGCCCTCGATTTTCTTGTCAGGTCATGCGATTCGCCTCATCGGGGACCAGAAGGTGCTGACATCCCCAGGGCCGCGCTACGCCGCCCCGGGCACCGCCAGGGTGTACCCGTACCCGCCGGTGATTCCCCCGGCCGCGCGTGATCGTCTTGCCCAGATGACCGAGGAGAACGGGGGCAAAAAGCCCAACAGGCTGATGCTCATGAGCCAACGGAAGATCAGCGGGATCTACGGCGACTTGCTGCCGGGGGAGGAGGAGGAGTGAGACCGATCGATCAGCCGTCCACCCACCATGGTCGCATACCCATATAGTAGATGGTTGACATTGCTGATACATAGCAACAAAACAAAAAGGGGACGGGTTGATCTTGTCTGAAAGTGAATAACTTTACCATGATGGTATTTATGTGTGTTGTCTGTTGTGTAATTCCATCTGTTGTACTGCATGCAAATCCTATGTACTGTAATTCGTCTGAATAAACCAGCGTCGTTGTTTGTTTACCTATCCCCCATATTATATCATCTTTTGTATCACTGTTGTTGCCATCTGTCTGTGTTCTCGGTGGGCTATTGAAGTCCTCGATAGCTGACGGGGAAGGCTGTGTAGAAGCCAGAGCAAGACGAGAGAGATGTGGATCTGTTCATTTGCAGGGGCCTGGATAGCTGACGGGGAAGAAGAGGCATGGGATCTGGATCACGAGCCGTGCTGGTGCTTGTGGCAGCAGGTCTAGCGATTGCCCCGCCCTGCGCTCTGGCTTCTTCTCACAAGTAAGCTCCTCTTCCTATTCATCCATCTGATGTGCATGTGAGGATCTCTGGTTGGATTTGGGTAACCAAGCCCCACAAGGCCAGGATGTCTTCCTATTTCGGGATCAACTGTGTCTGCCCGCTTTGATTCAGTTTCTAGGATTGGATCTTTGTTGAGTTATGCTTTGATTTTTTCAGTAGTTGATGTGGGTAGCTTTGTTTCTGCAATAGTAAATGCAGGGTCAACAACCCATGAAGTCTTGATCACAGTCTTGCCTCAGCAATAGCAGAGACTGGTTGTGTTGATGGGTGAGATGGTCAACTGACATTAGGTTGGTTGTTGGCCTGAAGCTTGAGTGAAAGATGATCATGCAGTTTACATCATAGTGGAATGCCAGTTTAACATCAGGTACAGAAAAGGGCAAGTCCAAGTATAATGAGAAAGTATTACAAACTTTTCTCGGACACACGCAAAATACCTGTGGCTTCTTTCGCGCCAAATGTCTACCTTTTCAGTTGAGAAACTGACATTAGGTCGAACGTCGAATGCTTGTGTTGGGCTGGCTGTGCAACCGCGCACGTGTGCCTCTATCGAACTGACATCAGGTTACTTGTTGGCTGGAAGCTTGAGTGAAATACTTTGTTGATCACACAGTTTACATTGTCAATTTAGTCTTGTCAATTGCCACTGAAGTAGAATGCTTTTTTTAGGAGAGTAGAATGGAAATTTAGCATCAGCTACAGAAAGAGCTATGTCAATTATAGTGAGAGAGGCGTGCCCTGCGGAGGCGCGCCAAATGTTTGTAGCTTTTAAAATTAGAAGTAACCATGAGGCGTGCCCTGCGGAGTACACGGCTCGAACGCGGGTAATAGACTGGGCGTGCACCTGCACACATGCTTCTAGCCAACTGGTCTGTAGAAGACTATAGGATGCAACTCAATTGTATTCCATCGGAGTCGGTTACATTATATACAAGAGGTGTCTTGCGTGACAAGCCAACTAACTCTACAATATCTCTAGAGATCAATCTATACAAGGCTAGAGATAAGAGGAGAATCAGTCGGAAATAAATACAAGGATATCACGTTTCAACACCGCCCCGCAGTCGAAGCGTCGGCGTCGTCGTCGACGTCGGCGATGCAAAGACTGGAACGGAACTCCTGGAATGCAGCGGTAGGCAATCCCTTGGTCATGATATCGGCGAACTGTTGGGTGGTTGGTACATGAAGTACACGGAGCTGACCCAACTGAACCTTCTCACGGACAAAGTGAACATCGAGCTCGATGTGTTTAGTGCGCTTGTGCTGCACCGGATTAGCCGCGAGATAGGTGGCCGATACGTTATCACAGAAGACCACAGTAGCCTTCGGAAGAGAAATCCGAAGCTCACCAAGAAGATGACGAAGCCAACAAGTCTCTGCAACAACATTGGCGACAGCACGGTACTCAGCCTCAGCACTCGAACGGGAAACAGTGGGCTGCCGTTTAGAGGACCAAGAGACCAAGGAGTCACCGAAGAAGACACAATATCCAGACGTGAAGCGACGAGTGTCTGGACAGCCAGCCCAATCCGCGTCAGTATAAGCGAGGAGCTCAGTCGAGGCGGATGCACGGAGACGAAGACCGTAGGTCGGAGTGCCACGAATATACCGAAGAATGCGCTTGACCAAAGACCAGTGGACATCACGAGGCGAGTGCATATGCAGGCAAACTTGCTGGACTGCGAACTGAATGTCTGGTCTGGTGAGCGTGAGGTACTGAAGGGCGCCCACAATACTGCGATAAAGAGCAGCGTCGGTGGCAGGCTGGCCGGCGGAGGCTGAGAGCTTCGGCTTGGCCTCAGCAGGTGTGGCGGCTGGTTTGCAGTCAGTCATGCCGGCACGGTCCAGAAGATCAAGAACATATTGTCCCTGATGCAGAAAGAACCCAGTGTCATCGCGTCGCACATTAATGCCGAGGAAGAAGTGCAATGCGCCGAGATCCTTCAGTCGAAACTCAGAACCGAGGCGACCAATGATGTCGCGAAGAAGATCCGTGCGGGAGGCAGTGATGACAATATCATCAACATAGAGTAGAAGCATAGCCACATGATCAGCCCGATGCAGCACGAACAGGGACGTGTCAGATGTAGTGCTGCGAAACCCAAGAAGACCAAGGAATCCGGCGATGCGCTGGTACCAAGCACGCGGAGCCTGTTTGAGGCCATATAAGGACCGGGACAACAGACAAACATCATCCGGCCGCTGAGGGTCAACGAACCCAGTCGGCTGCTGACAGAGGACTCGCTCCTGAAGATGGCCATACAGAAAAGCATTGTTGATGTCGAGCTGATGGACGGGCCAGTGACGAGAAGCAGCCAGCTGAAGCACCACACGAATCGTGGCGGGTTTGACGACCGGAGAAAAAGTCTCAGAGAAGTCAACGCCAGCACGTTGTGCAAATCCTCGGACAACCCAGCGAGCCTTGTACCGATCCAGTGAGCCATCCGGATGGAGTTTGTGACGAAAAACCCACTTGCCCGAGATGATGTTGGCTCCAGGAGGACGAGGAACAAGGGTCCAGGTCCGGTTGGCGATGAGAGCATCGTACTCAGCTCGCATAGCGGCGGTCCAATGCGGATCACTCAACGCAGAACGCACCGATCGCGGAACCGGAGAGAGGGTCGTGACGCTGAGGTTGTGGTAGCGCGGGTTCGGCTGGTGCACACTGGCCTTGGCACGCGTCACCATATGATGGTGAGGTGGCGGAGGAGGTGGGCGTGGACCGCGACGCTGAGGCACCACAGCGACCGGCTCAGATGACGAAGAAGAAGCCGGCGCTGTGACGGGTGTCAAGGGCCCGGCCGACGGGGCCGAGAGGGTCGGCTCCTCCAGAGCCGACAGGGAGCCGGAGGGCGCACGCTCGGTCGGCGATGTGGGCGTAGAGGAGCCCGAAGAGCCCGGCTCCGCCTGAGCCGATGAGGCCCCTGATGGTCCGGCTGGGGTGGCGCCCGACTCCACCAGAGTCGGGGGGCGACGACCCAACAAGGCCGGGGGGACGGGCTCCTCCAGAGCCAAGAGGCGGGGGCCCGGCGTGGCCGGGGAGGCCGACTCCTCCCGAGTCGGCAGAGGGAACGCCGAGGGCGGCGAGGCAGCACGCGACGAAGGCACAGCCGCGCCCGAACGGCGAGGCGGTGGGAGCGCAAGGGCTCCACGAGGCCTGCGAGGAGAGGCGTCCAGAGGTGGCGAGGGACGCGATGCAGCCTGCTGAAACGGAAAAACAACCTCATCAAAATACACGTGCCGAGACACGATCACACGATGGGACTCCGGGTCGTAGCAACGGAAACCTTTGGTGTTTGGTTGGTAGCTAAGAAAAACACAAGCGATAGAGCGAGGAGCAAACTTGTGCGGTGTCGTGGCGGTGATATTGGGATAACAAAGGCAACCGAAAACATGAAGATCATCGTATGACGGAGGTGACCCAAATAAGAGGTGATGAGGGGTGTAGTTCCACCGAGGTTTGCAAGGTCGGATGTTAAGGAGAAGGGTAGCTGTGGCGAGGGCATCGGGCCAAAACCTCGCCGGCATGTGTGCGTGGAAGAGCAAGGCGCGAACACTCTCGTTAAGAGTGCGGAGAACACGTTCGGCACGACCATTTTGCTGAGATGTGTATGGACATGTGAGACGAAAAATTGTGCCATGAGAGGATAAAAGAGTGCGAATGGCGAGGTTATCAAATTCCTTTCCGTTGTCGGTTTGGAGGTGAGCAATGGTGCGGTGAAAGTGGGTGGCAACATAGGCGTAAAAGGCATGAAGAGAGGAAGCGACGTCGGATTTGCGGCGCAACGGAAAGGTCCAAGTAAAGTGAGAAAAATCATCCAAAATGACAAGGTAATATGATAAACCCGAGTTGCTAGGCACGGGAGATGTCCACACATCACAATGAAGAACATCAAAAGGGAAAGTAGCAATGGATGATGAAGTTGAAAACGGCAAACGAACGTGTTTTCCTACGCGACAGGCATGACAAGTGTGTGCTGCCGATTTATTACATGAAAAGGGAAAAGTCTGCAAAATTTTATGAAGAGCGTCGGCGCCGGGATGGCCAAGGCGAGCATGCCAGAGAGACACATCGGCGTGGAAGGCGACGGGACCACTGCTTGTCGTTTGGCCACACGGGTAAAGATCGCCGGGGGAGTCACATCGGTGCAGAACCTTCCGGGAGTGGGCATCCTTGACAGAAAAACCATGTTTGTCAAACTCAACAGTAACAGGATGTTCACGAGTAAGAGTGCGGACAGAACATAAATTTTTGATTAAGGATGGAGACACAAGTACGTTATGGAGAGGGAGGGAAGATGATGAGAGAGGGAGGGAGGATGCACCGTGGTGGGTGATGGGAAGAGTGGATCCATCACCGACGACGATGCGAGAAGACAGAGGGTACGGGGAGACATGAGAGAGGATACCGGGGTTGGACGCCATATGAGCAGCGGCGCCTGTGTCCATGTACCAGTCCCCGCCGCCAGAGTAGTTGCTTGGGGAAGGGGCGGCGTGGAGGGCGGCTAGGAGCGCCGGGTCGTAGGTGTAGCCGGTCGGTGCAGCGTCGTAGGAGGATGATGAAGCAGCACCGGGAGCCATGGCCCCGGTGTACGCCGAAGAACCGCCGAGTCCGGGACCTCCGGGCGCGGCCAGGAGAGCCTGATGAAGACCCGGGCGAGGGCCAAGTATGCCCGGAGCGGGTGCCCGCGGAAGGGGCATCGAGTAGGCGTGCACCACCCCCGTCCAGGGGTTGTACCCCGTGAGCCAGGGCGGGGGCGCCGCGGCCTGAGCAGGAGCGGGCGGGGCCGCCTGGCGGGGCTGGGTGCCGCCGTTGCGGCCGCGGCCGTCGCGACCTCCCCGCCTCTTCTGGCGGCCCTGGTCAGGGGCGGCGGGCGGTGGTGGAGCCGCGGCGCGAGGAGGCTGCGGGAGGGCGGGGATGCCCTTGGTGGTGCCGGC
>NC_041384.1:103356832-103412009 GCF_002162155.2 Triticum dicoccoides
CTACAGGAGGTACAGAGGAGCGGTGGTGGCGATTAGGGTTTTGGGAGGGAGAGGTGGCGGTAGGAGGAGAGGGTGCGGCGGGAGTAGAGGCTGCGGCGGCGGCGAGTGCTAGGCGCGGCGGCGGCGGCAGGAGGAGTGGGCGCGGCGGCGGCTAGGGCTAGGCGCGGCGGCGACGGGTTGCGGAAGCGATAGGATCACAGTAAAACTGATACCATGTAGAAGACTATAGGATGCAACTCAATTGTATTCCATCGGAGTCGGTTACATTATATACAAGAGGTGTCTTGCGTGACAAGCCAACTAACTCTACAATATCTCTAGAGATCAATCTATACAAGGCTAGAGATAAGAGGAGAATCAGTCGGAAATAAATACAAGGATATCACGTTTCAACATGGTCGACGCCCAATTCCCGAAAGCAAATTACAATTATATGATATTCCCTTCATGGAAGATATTAATGTGCAATCCAATTATTACCCTTTTCAGGTTTGGTCTGGACATTGTACAACCAAAATTGCTGAGCTCCAGAAATGATTCATTTACTCCAAGCTCACATGTTGATTTTGACCCTTCAAAATCAAAGTGACTCTTGTGGCATCCCAGGTTTGTCTCGTCACCTCATTATGATATGTACCCTTATTGGTGGACCATAATTAAACAACATCTCATTTGATTTTCCTCTATACTAGCAGTTAAGCATTTGTTACCATGAATTTGTTGTGCATTTTCTATAATAAAAAAAATTGTGTGGTGCATGGAAGATCTTCTGTACTTATAGTTGCATATCTACTCAGATGCTCATTTCTTTTTATGTGGACAAATCCCAAGTTTCTTACCTTAATTTAGGGTCTTCTCGTATGAAGGTTTTCTCTCTCGCATGGAGTGTGGCCACTTAGTATCTACGGTAATTTATCCCATCATCCGTATCACAGCTCAGTCCTCTTGCATTCAGGTTATTTATTAAAAAAACGACTTGCATCATGTTATTGAAGGTCATGTTTTCATTCTTGCAGGCACATAGTAAGATAGGGTCATCTTTAATGATGGTGCTACAAATATTCTTGCAGGCCTCCTATTTCGCCTGGCTGATAGCAAGGTGAGCATGCATACTGCTTTCATGATATTTTTATGACTGGCTCTTTTCTAACCATGAAGAAAATGTAGACAGAGAAAAATAAAATTAAACAGACCTTGAATCCCTCTATTTAACATTCTTCTACCATTTCATCTGCAAGTTAATGCTTAGATGTGTGTTACCTGTGTGAATAAACAGATATGTAACTAAATGAGGTCAGCGTTTTTGTTTTTCTTGATATTGCAATCCGTGAAGAAAGTGCACATTCTTTTGGATATATAGTAGTAGATGGTAAACTTATATAAATTGAGGTATATCAAATTATGTTCTACTACTACTAAGCCCTGGACTGTTCTACTTCTAAAAATTGATGTTTTATACTCCTTTTGAAGGATATAGTTGTTTCGAAGATTGAAGATAGGATATCATTATGGAGTTTTATTCCAAAAGGTATCGCTTGTTCCTTGCAATTGCTCTTTTGTAATTCTGTCTAACCTTGCTTTCTACTCCCTCCGTTCCTTAATGTTTGTCTTTCTAGAGATTTCAACAAGTGACTACATACAGAGCAAAATGAGTGAATCTACACTCTAAAATATGTCTATATACATTCGTATGTGGTAGTCCATTTGAAATCTCTAAAAAGACAAATATTTAGGAATGGAGAGTGTAGATGTATGGCTGTTGACATTCTTAGTGGTCTCATAGCATGGGGAGAGCATGCAGATTTTGAAGTATGGAGCAAACAAAAGTGACCCTAACAAGGAAGAAACTCAATCGAGCAGTGGTGCCAATAGGCTTGTGACATTTTTTATGCACCTTTCTGATACTCCCTCCTTTCCGGTTTATAGGGCTTATCTCAAAATTTTAGTTTTTCCATTTTATAAGGCTCAATTTGGTTTTTTCCCATCACATGTTCAGAGTTCAAGGTACATTAAATCATTGCATGCAAGTATTAAGAGAAAACTGACCAATGCATGCATGCATTGCAATTAATGCATTCGTAAACATAATTTTTTGAGGAAAACAAGAGCATTAATTGGGTGCTTTTGCAAACTACAAAAAATATTCCACCACTCATCATCTACCTTGGTTGGTGAGATTTTTTAATTGAGCCTTATAAACCGGAAAGGAGGGAGTATCAAGCAAGGTGGTGAAACCGTTTTCCCGGGATCCAAGGTAATGACATTATCACAGAGTCTTACTTGTGAGAAGAAGTCCTTATCATTTAAAATGTTAGATAATAACGAGATAAAAGAGACACGAGAGCACACGGATTTTTACATGGAAACCCTTGCGGGAGAAAACCACGGACGCACGAAGGCGCAATCACAATGAGGAGGAGTATTACAAGCACGTGTACAAACCATGTATCTACTAACAACACTCAATGCATATGATAAATCCGGACGAGAACAAACCATGGCATACATAAGTGAACCAACTACACTCGAATAGGGAACTCTAGACATGTACTCAATATCTGCATCTGACTTAGGACATAAAGCTGATGATAATTTGAAGTGTGCAGCTAACGGAGTACTTACTGGCTTGGCATTATGCATATTAAAACGACGAAGAACTTTATCAATATATCCTCTCTGACTTAGATATACTTTTCCAGACGGTCTATCTCTGGATATTTCCATGCCAAGTATTTTCTTTGTTGCACCCAAATCCTTCATCTCAAATTCATTACTCAATTGCTTCTTTAGTTTATTAATATCTGACATACTCTTTGCAGCAATAAGCATATCATCAACATAAAGGAGCAAATAAATAGTTGAACCTTTGACAGTTTTCGAATAAACACAACTATCATAGTTAGACCTTTTGAAACCTTGAGAGATCATAAAGGTGTCAAATCTCTTGTACCACTGTCTAGGGGATTGCTTCAATCCATAAAGAGATTTCTTTAACTTACAGACAAGCTTTTCTTTTCCAGGAATAACAAAACCTTCAGGTTGTTCCATATAAATATTCTCTTCTAATTCTCCATGTAAAAATGCAGTTTTAACATCCAATTGTTCAAGCTCAAGATCATGCATGGCAACAATACTGAGTAAAGTGCGAATAGAGCTATGCTTCACAACAGGAGAAAAGACTTCGTTATAGTCCATACCTGGAATCTGACTGTAACCTTTAGCAACTAACCTTGCTTTATATCTTGTCTCATCATTAGGAGAAACACCTTCTTTCCTCTTAAAAACCCACTTGCAACGAATAGGTTTCTTCTCTCTAGGCAATTTTACTAAATCCCAAGTGCCATTCTTTTCAAGTGATTCCATCTCATCATGCATAGCGGTCATCCACTTATTACTATCACCAGAAATAATAGCCTCGGAATATGAAGAAGGCTCAGCATTACCTTCAATTTCCTCTGCAACAGATAAAGAAAAAGAAACAATATTGCACTCTTCAATTAACCTGTCAGGTTTATTAATACCCCGCCTGACTCTGTCACGTGCAAGATTCCAACTGGGTGGAACAATAGGCTGATTTGTAGTGGGAGTGACATGATCATCATTAACGATGGGTTCATCATGTGCATCAACAATTTCATTACCAGATGAAACACCTGAATCAATAACATGATCCACCTGAACAGTAGGCTGCTGAATAGGAGGCTGCTGTTCACTCTCAACAGGAACATTAGTAGATGAAACATCATGTAACATAGCAGATTCATTAAAGATAACATTTCTGCTAATAATAATCATCTGGGTTTCAGGATTCCACAATTTGAAACCTTTAACACCAGATTTATAACCAAGAAAGATGCACTTAACAGCCCTAGGCTCCAACTTTCCATTATCAACATGAGCATAAGCAGTGCAACCAAAAACTCTCAACTGTGAATAATCAGCAGGTGAACCAGACCATACCTCAATTGGAGTTTTCTTATTAAGAGCAATAGATGGTGAACGGTTAATGAGATAACAAGCAGTGGAAGCGGCCTCAGCCCAAAAACGCCTATGCAAACCTGCATTGGACAACATGCAACGAGCTCTGGAAATAATGATCCTGTTCATACACTCAGCAACACCGTTTTGTTGAGGAGTATAAGGAACGGTATAGTGTCTGACAATGCCTTCAGACATGCAATAATTCTTAAATTGCTTAGAACGGAATTCCATACCATTATCAGTGCGAAGTATTTTTACCTTCTTTTCAGTTTGTCTCTCAATCATAATCTTCCACTCCTTAGAAGCTGAGAATGCTTCATATTTATGCTTCAAGGAATAAGGCCAAACTTTTCTCGAATAATCATCAATAATAGTCAACATGTAACTAGCACCACCTAGTGACTTTCTGCGAGATGGTCCCCATAAATCAGAATGCACATAATCAAGAATACCTTCAGTTGTATGAACTGAAGTGTTGAACTTCACCCTCTTGTGTTTGCCGAAGATACAATGCTCACAAAATTTCAATTTACCAGGTTCATATCCATCAAGAAGACCTCTCTTATTTAACTCTGCCAAACCAAGTTCACTCATATGTCCAAGACGCATATGCCAAAGGTTAGCAGCATCACAATCAGAATTCTTTGAAATAACTGGAGTAGTGTTACCTGAAATGGTATTACCTCAAAGGTAATAAAGACCATTGGTCGAACTCAAATCACCTTTCATCACAATAAGGGAACCTTTGGTGACTTTCAAAACACTATCTCCACCTGAATACTTTTATCCCTTTGCATCAAGGGCACTCATAGAAATAAGATTTCTCTTCATCTTCGGAATATACCGAAGTTCTGATTATGCCATCAAACATCTTGATTCGAATAGAACCTATGCCTTCAATCTTGCATGGTGAATTATCAAAACCCAAAACGGAACCAGCATAAGTAGTGGAATCAAAAGTATTAAACCAATCTCTATGCAGGCACATATGAAAAGTGCATGCAGTATCAAGTACCCACTCATCATTGGTCTCAGCACATCCAACAATAACGACAAGAGCATCATCGGAACTATCATCATGAGCAACGTTAGCAGAATTTTCACCTTGTTTGTTACCTTTTCTCTTTTCCTTGTTCTGCAACTTGAAACACTCAAAGATGTCATGCCCGTCTCTCTTGCAATACCTGCAATACTTCTTGTCTCTGGATTGCGACCGGCCCCTGTAGCCGTTCTTACTTTTGCCTCTGTTTCCATTATGTGAGTTCTTCTCCTTTGTCCTGCCACGAACAGATAATCCCTCTACTTGGGATGAACTTGAACCATCATGAGGCACCATTAATTTCATCTTCTCCTTAGAGTTCAAATCTTCATAAACTTCATTAAGTGTGAGAGTATCACGACTGTATAATATGGTGTCTCGAAAATTGGTATAAGAACTTGGCAGTGAACAAAGTAACATTAGAGCAGTATCTTCCTCTTCATACTTAACCTCAATTGCAGCTAGATCAGATATGATCTCTTTAAATTCTGAAATATGATTCAAAACATTACCTCCCTCGGGTAACCTGTGCAGGAATAATTTTTGTTTCAGATGCATCTTGCTGGTGAGATCTTTAGTCATGCAAATCCCTTCCGGCCTTAACCATAGAGCGGCGGCAGTTTTCTCGCTCAAAACTTCCTGCAAAATATTATTATGCAAATGGAGTTGAATTTGTGACAAAGCCTTACAATCAATTCTTTTCTCCTCGGCAGTCCAGTCCTCAATTCGGTTCTTCCCAAAACTATCCAGTGCTACATCATAGTCGGCATGTGCCAACAACGCCCGCATCTTGACTTGCCATAGGGTAAACCTTGTGTCACGATCCAGCAGTGGAAAATCATACTTCATGGATGCCATGAGTTGATAAACTGTGCACAAAGTAGTACAAGCCGGTAGAAAAAATTCTTGACAGAATTAATTTGCGGAGCAGACAAAAACGTAGGATAAATAGAACCTGATAGTACGGCCAGTGGACGTAGCAGTTGACGAAGAAAAAAAAGTATCCCTGTAGCCTTCACGTGACAGGAACAGGAGTACTAGTAGAAACCAGTTGATAAATCACCACGTACTAGAAGTAGTACTCGGGGCTGTAGCTACCAGCAGCAAGGACGCCTCGATGGATTTGACGTGTGGTGCTGCGGCTTCGCTTCTGTTGCCTCGAGACTCGGGAGCAGCGGCGGCTAGAATAAATCCCACCAATACGTCAACTCGGTGCAGCGGGATTCGTCTCGATCTCGGTGTAGAGGACAATCAAGTCTCCAAACTTGATCTGGACACGGACGATGAACCGTCGAATCCTGTCGAACTCGGCGGATCGGGCGCGCCAGATAACCCTAAACCTCTCTCGGACTCAAATCTCGTATATGTAACTTGGCTCTGTATACCACTTGTTAGATAATAACGAGATAAAAGAGACACGAGAGCACACGGATTTTTACGTGGAAACCCTTGCGAGAGAAAACCACGGACGCACGAAGGCGCAATCACTATGAGGAGGAGTATTACAAGCACGAGACGACAGGCCGTTTGAGGTGCGACTACATGGGGTATAAGAGGGCAATACATGAGAGTCCTTGGAGGACAAGTAAACGAGTTGTACTCGTACGCGTCGGTACCAATGCAAAAGGCCCACACCGGCTGTACTACGTCTAGTCCAACACGGTATAATTTGGATCACAATTTAACATAAAAAGAAGTCCTTATCAGAATGACTAGTCACACCAACATTGATATGTAGTTTCCTTGACTGAAAAGTGAAAAGGAGATAATGATCTGTATATAAGATGGACTCTTCCTACAAGTGCCATAGTAGTATGGACTTCCAATCATAAACACTGGATTCTTGTCGCATTCGCCGGCAGCGGCCCAACTGACGCAGTTACCATCTTCATCGGTGCAACCATCATCCTCGGATGCCAGCGAAGGTTTTGATTTAACAATCTTGCTCGCATGCATATGTTTTATGACGAGCCATTTCTCCCTTTCAAGGACACAACAGGCCTCATAGTGGTTGTCCTTGTCGGAGATTCCGTCAGGCCTTGAATTGAACAGCAGAATCGCGTTGCCCTTGACAGGTTTCACTGTATTAACCAGATCATTAATAGCAGAATCGCATTATACAGTGAAACCTGTCAAGGGCAACGTGATTCTGCTGTTCAATTCAAGGCCTGACGGAATCTCCGACAAGGACAACCACTATGAGGCCTGTTGTGTCCTTGAAAGGGAGAAATGGCTCGTCATAAAACATATGCATGCGAGCAAGATTGTTAAATCAAAACCTTCGCCGGCATCCGAGGATGATGGTTTCACTGATGAAGATGGTAACTGCGTCAGTTGGGCCGCTGCCGGCGAATGCGACAAGAATCCAGTGTTTATGATTGGAAGTCCATACTACTATGGCACTTGTAGGAAGAGCTATTTTTTTTGTTTTCGTCCATTGCCCTTAGGGATGTCTCTTAGCATTTTCGTTGTTTAATATGGACATTGGTGCTGTAAGTGGAAAATGATTCAGCAAATTGTGCACTGCCCACACATAACCTTTACTGTTGTCAGGAAATGTAGTACATAGGTATTGGATTGGCTGCTCTTATAAAGTTATGGAAATTAATTCTGACCTCAGTTTGTTCCGTCAGAGAATGCCTGCATGCATAATCGCACTTGTCTGCATCTTTGCATTCCAGCAACTTTCTGGGTACATGGATAATTTTGGGCCTAACATGTTTTTGGCTTGAACATTTCTAACGTGTGTGGACTTATATGATGATATATATCGTAAGAATACTCGTCTAACATTACAGAGGAAATAATACTCAAAAGTAGCTGGTTTTTCCCCTGCATATCCAAGCTATCGGTTTTATTTAGTTTTGCAATGGTGAACTTTGGCTCTTGCGTAGAACAGTTGGCTGTTGGAAGCATGGTTGCAGGAATCATCATGCTACACAGCAAAGTCTATTGATATGAACTGGAGTACAATCTACTACTGTATTTGCTACCTAATTTTCAGGTAATATATAATAAATTCTGTTCTTGGATGATAAAGTCATTGTAGTATAGTGATAAGTATTCCCGCGGGTGACCCGGGTTCGATCCCGGCAACGGCGTGATTTTTATTTTCTGACCTCCTTCTTTGTATTCCTTTGGTCACTGATGGCTGAAATTACTTCCATGCATTATTTTCTGAGCCCCTTCTTTGTATTCCTTTGGTCATGAAGTGTTGAACCCTTTTTTCTTTGAGGGGAAAGTGTTGAACCTTCTAATACTAGCATCGTTTACAAGATTTATTTTCTGACCCCCTTCTTTATTTTCCTTTGGTCATTGACAGCTGAAATTACTTCCATGGATTATTTTCTAACCCTCTTCTTTGTATTCCTTTGGTCATGAAGTGTTGAGCCTTCTTTTTTCTCTTTGAGGGGAAAACTGTTGAACCTGCTAAAGCTGGCATCATTTACAAGATGCCCCACGACTCTCGAGAAAATGAATCCATCGCTGGGAGAGTCAGCCCCCTGCGGATACGCCTATAAATTTTTAGGTGTATAACAACTATTTATTCAAGCAAGTTCACCGGAATCGTTTACAATACCATATGGTTGAAAGAACCACACATGCCTGCCAAAGCCTATACTATTGGCCTCAAAGTTTCTAGACCTTCTCTCATGTATAAATTTATAGTCCAAAAACTCTCCAGAAGTAGCTCGAATTTCTTGAATAATAGCTGCATGTTTCCCACCTTGGTTTGCTTCAATCTCCTAGACCACCATGGAGTTGTCCGAAGAAATAATCACCCAAGTGATATTCAAATCACACTACTACAGGGTGGTCCAAACGCGACACTACGATTAGAGACCCTTTGACGAAACTGTGTGCGATGCCATAATCACAAACGGTTGTGTAAAAAACCGTCAAAAAGGTGCAAAACGTTTGCGATGACAGATCATTCGCAAACACCTCAATCAACATTTGCATGCATTCTAAAGTAGGACAAACGATCGTCTAGTCATCTACTTCTTGTGATGCTCCCGTTACTGCTATGTGGCTCGATCCCTCGCGAGGTTAACCAGTGAGTTCAGTTTGTTGTTGTCGCTCCCCCAGACCTTGTAGTGGTGCTGGATGTTGACAAGATTCGGGCATTTCAATCCCGAAACCTTGAGCGCTTTTAGATCGTTGGTGGTGTCCACCGTAGTGAAACTGTAGTCGGAGCTATTGATAAACCTGAAGAAACGCTCGGAAGGCCTTATGGCCAGGTGGTAATGGTAGATGATGACGTCATGTCGCACGCACAACTGGGCAACGGCAACCTTTTGATCGTGGCCGGCACGACCCATGGTGTACTCGAGGTCGAAGCCGACCACTTGGTACTTGTCCTCGACAAGGAACTGCTCCATAGTTTGGATGGAGCTCTCCACTGAGACCGGATCGTTCGTGTACAGCACCGAGAGAGCCTTCCCCCTCACGTGAGTGTCCACGACGTGTTGCGTGGGGAACTGCCTGCTGTTGTCGTCGTCGGTCGCTGGGAGCGTCATTGGAGCCACGGGGAGCACCATTGGAACCGCTGGATGTCCTCTCTGTATGTGTCCTCGTGGGTGTGCTTATTGTGTCGTGTGAGACGAGAGATGAAGGTAAATGGCCCAGCGCAACCGCATGCACACAAACGTGTGTGATCATGCGCCGGCCCCAAAAACTGGCAGCACGCGTGGAGGGACGAGGGCAGAGCACCCGGAGGGATGCGAGAGCATAGCGCGCACGACGGGACGAGAGCAGAGTGCTCCATGGCCGACTAAACTACAACCAACCACACACATAGAGTAGTTGAACACGTAGGAAATGGTCGCCTACAAGTTGGCCGACAGTTGCTTCGCTGCGTAGAGAACGGCCGTGTGCTACCACCTCCGTCTAGTCTATAATCCCCTTTACATTCTATGCCATACTTTGCCCTCAAATTTAACCAACAAAATGTTAATGCATGTTATAAAAAATTATATAATTTGAAACTATGTTCAAATATGAATCCAACTATATAATCTTTGGCGACATGCATTCATATTTTATTAGTTAAATCATACTTATAAACCAGGATGGGGAATAGTAGGTAATTAAATCGCAAACGTGTTCAACTACCGCAGCATAAAGTAGCAGTTGAATCGTTGTTGTCCTAATGCAATAAAAGAGAGCAGGAGCGAGAGGGTAGGATTGTATCAGAATGAACAAGGGGGTTTGCTTGCCTGGTAGATCAACAGGGGGGCACTGCTCCTCTGACAGGTACTCTGGGTCGGTCTCCGAAGCAGGACCTATCGAGAAGGAACAACGTCGGCAATCAATACATAAGCATATGCAACAATATGATGTATGAACATGGCATGAAGATGTGATGTTGTTTGAGTTAATGCAACTAGCATTCATTTGGTTGAAGTCCATTTAAACCAAAGGTTCAAATGCATCTCCAAAATAAACTCTTATAAATGTCATTCATGTGTTTTCACCTATACAGTAGGTATAAGTAGGTTTGTCATGCATGAAAATGGTACAGATGGATAGATTGCATTTTTTGATAATTTTTCATATATAAATTATTTCAATCTGAGCTACGGTTGAATTTCTATGAATTTTTGAAGTTTATATCATTTTCTGGAATTTCCTGATTTATTTTAAAACCAGAAAATGATATATTGCGTCAGCAAAGCATTATGCTTACGTCAGCAGGTCAATGGCGCTGACCAAGTCAAACCTGACATGTGGGGTCCACACGTCAGTGACTCAGTTAGTTAACAGGGGGTTTATGTGGTCTAAATAGGATTAGTGGGCGCCGGGCCCACTGTCAGTGTCAGGGGTGGTTAGTAAAATGGTGATTAGCCCCATACGGGTCAAATCTGGTCAACTGGGGGGCCAAACCCAGTCAACCCACCGGCGTTTAGCCGCCGGCGAGGCTGAACGCGGCGGAGGGATTGGGATCCGCCTTCCGGGGACCATTTGGGTGGCGGAGGACACGGGCGAAGAGCTAGGGCTCGTCCGTGTCTTCTGGAGCAAGTGGGAGAGGCGGGGACGCCCGGAGCTCGCCGGAGCGGAGCTCGGCGCGGTGGCCAGAGCACTGGTTCGAGCATGAGCGGGCTGCAGGGCACGGGGAGGCCACCCGAGGGGCTCCGCGGCACCCTTGTGGCACCAGAGCACGGTGAGGTACTCGGGTGCGGGCTGCGGCGGCTAGCGCGACGACGGCGACATGGACGGCGATGAAGAGCTACGGTCGTGGTGGTAGACGGGGCTACGGCGCGCGAACGGCTAAACGCCGAGAGAGGGGAACGGAGCAGGAGCTCACCACGATCTCGGTGGGCTTGACGGGGAGCTCGGCGACGCGTTGAGGTCGACGGTGCGGCGATGGGGATCCACGGCGGCCGGAGATGAAGACGACGGCGATGGAGGCGCTCCAGGGCCTCCTGAGGTGCGTGGCTCGACGGAGAGGTAGACGGCGACGAGGCAAAGCTTTTGGACACGGAGAGAGGGCGGCGGCTGCGGCTACGGTGAACGGCGGCGACGGTAGCGCTCGGCCATTCGTGCGAGAGAGCGAGGGAGAGGAGGGGAGGCCACGAGAGAGAGAGAGAGAGAGGTGCGGGGCGCCGCGTGGTGTCGTCCAAGGCGTCCAGGGCGACGAGGGAGTGAGGCAGACATGCAGGAGGTGGCCGAACGCGTGCGTGCACGCCGCGGGCACACGCCCCTGTCCTCCTGGCGAGAGGAGAGGGACGACTGGCAGGGGCCAGTTGGCTGGGCCGGCACAGAGCCAGGTAAGGTTTTCCCCTTTTTTGTTTTGTTTTCTATTTCTGTAATTTGTTTCCTGATTTAGTAAAACACTAAATCAATTTATTTTTCTTCTTAAATTTATTGTAGGGGCTAGTTGAAATATTCCAAAGTCCCTCACATAAAAATCAGAATTATTGGACATATATAAATAAATATAACATATATGTATATCCAATGCAAATAAGTATTGCATTAATTCCAAATGGCCAAAATAAATATTTATGAGCTCCTGAAAATATTTGTTTGAATTTTACCTCTGCCAATATTTTCAGAGGGCAACATGAACATTTTCTTGGACCTTTTTGGAGCAATTTTTATCTGGGTCATTTCCAGAAATGATTTCTGAGGGTTTCGCAAATCCCCATTTCAAATTTAGATGAAATTTAAACATGATGCTCACAAGAAGGCTAGCCTAGGTCATACCAGAACTAGGGATGTGACACATGATGAATCCTTCTGTCTGATTTTTTTCTCCCCGGACGTGAATATATAGAGTTGGAGTTGAGGTCGGTGGAGCACAAGGGGGCCCACGAGGCAGGGGGACGCGCCCAGGGGGGTAGGCGCGCCCCCCACCCTCGTGGACAGGGTGTGGGCGCCCTGGCCTTTATTCTTTCGCTAGTATCTTTTATATATTCCAAAAATATTCTCCGTTGATTTTCAGGTCATTTTGAGAACTTTTATTTATGCACAAAAATAACACCATGGCAATTCTGCTGAAAACAACGTCAGTCCGGGTTAGTTCCATTCAAATCATGCAAGTTAGAGTCCAAAACAAGGGCAAAAGTGTTTGGAAAAGTAGATACGATGGAGACGTATCAACTCCCCCAAGCTTAAACCTTTGCTTGTCCTCAAGCAATTCAGTTGATAAACTGAAAGTGATAAAGAAAAACTTTTACAAACTCTGTTTGCTCTTGTTGTTATAAATATGTAAAGCCAGCATTTAAGTCTTCAGCAAAGATTATGAACTAACCATATTCACAATAACATTTAGGTCTCATGTTTACTCATATCAATGGCATAATCAACTAGCAAGCAATAATAATAAATCTCGGATGACACACTTTCTCAAAACAATCATAATATGATATAACAAGATGGTATCTCCATAGCCCTTTCTAAGACCGCAAACCATAAATGCAGAGCACCCTTGAAGATCAAGGGCTGACTGGAAATTGTAATTCATGGTAAAAGAGATCCAGTCACAGTCATACTCAATGTAAACTAATAGTAATGCATGCAAATGACAGCAGTGCTCTCCAACTGGTGCTTTTTAATAAGAGGATGATGAGTGATGTCTACTACACAACCATCTTCTTGTAGATGTTGTTGGGCCTCCAAGTGCAGAGGTTTGTATGACAGTAGCAAATTTCCCTCAAGTGGATGGCCTAAGGTTTTATCAATCCGTAGGAGGCATAGGATGAAGATGGTCTCTCTCAAGCAACCCTGCAACCAAATAACAAAGAGTCTCTTGTGTCCCCAACACACCCAATACAATGGTAAATTGTATAGGTGCACTAGTTCGGCGAAGAGATGATGAAACAAGTGGTATATGGATAGTAGATAAAGGTATTTGTAATCTGAAATTATAAAAACAGCAAGGTAGCAAGTGATAAAAGTGAGCATAAATGGTATTGCAATGATAGGAAATAAGGCCTAGGGTTCATACTTTCTCTAGTGAAAGTTCCCTCAACAATACTAACATAATTGGATCACATAACTATCCCTCAATATGCAACAAAGAGTCACTCCAAAGTCACCAATAGCGGAGAACGAATGAAGAGATTATGGTAGGGTACGAAACCACCTCAAAGTTATTCTTTCCAATCAATCCGTTGGGCTATTCCTATAAGTGTCGCTGAGGGAGTCCTGGATTAGGGGGTATCCGGATAGCCGGACCATATCCTTTGGCCAGACTGTTAGACTATAAAGATACAAGATTGAAGACTTCGTCTCGTGTCCGGATGGGACTCTACTTGCCGTGGAAGGCAATCTAGGCAATACGGATATGTATATCTCCTCCTTTGTAACCGACCTTGTGTAACCCTAGCCCCCTCCAGTGTCTATATAAACCGGAGGGTTTTAGTCCGTAGGACAACATACAATCATACCATAGGCTAGCTTCTAGGGTTTAGCCTCTCCAATCTCGTGGTAGATCAACTCTTGTAATACTCATATCATTAAGAATAAATCAAGCAGGACATTGGGTTTTACCTCCATCCAGAGGGCCCGAACCTGGGTAAAACATTGTGTCCCCTGTCTCCTGTTACCATCCGCCTAGACGCACAGTTCAGGACCCCCTACCCGAGACCTGCCGGTTTTGACACCGACATTGGTGCTTTCATTGAGAGTTCCTCTGTGTCATCACCATCAGGCTTTATGGCTCCTTCGATCATCGTTAGAAATGCAGTCCAGGGTGAGACTTTTCTCCCTAGACAGATTTTTGTATTCGGCGGCTTTGCACTGTGGGCCAATTCGCTTGGCCATCTGGAGCAGATTGAAAGCTACGCCCCTGGCCATCAGGTCAGGTTTGGAAGCTTAAACTACACGGCCGATATCCGCGGAGACTTGATCTTCGACGGATTCGAGCCTCTGCCTTGTGCGTCACGCGGTCACGATGAGTACGATTTAGCTCTACCATCAGACGGTGTTCAGGAGATCGCACCGGCAGCCGCTCCAACCCTCAATTCGGAGCCAGTTGCGCCGTCCATGGACAGGTGAATGGACCCCACCACGGAGGCCTTACCCTCCGCTGCGATCGAGCCAAACATCGACCTTACCCTGCACGAGAGCCGTGTTGTCAGACTGCCGGATCCTTCTCCGGCCACGGACTCCAAACCGCTTGCGCCCGGTCCTAGCGAATCCGATTGGGCGCCAATCATGGAGTTTACCTCCGTGGATATTTTTAAGCACTCGCCCTTTGGCAACATACTGAACTCATTAAGGTCCCTCTCCTTGTCAGGAGGATCCTGGCCGAACTATGTCCGGCAGGATTGGGATGCGGATGACGAAGAAATTCGCTGCCCACCCACCACCCACTTAGTAGCCACTGTCGACGACTTAACCGACATGCTCAACTTCGACTCCGAAGACATCGACGGTATGGACGACGATGCGGGAGACGAAGAGGAACCACTTCCCATAGGGCACTGGATAGCCACCTCATCATATGATATATACATGGTGGACACACCCAAAGAAGGCAATGGAGACGAGACAGCGGAGGATGACGCCTCCAAAAAGCAACCCAAGCGCCGACGTCAGCGCTGCCGCTCTAAGTCCCGCCAAAGCAAAAGTGGTGATACCGGCACAGGAGATAATAACACTCCGGATAGTGCCGAAGATGGCAACAATCCCCTCCAGCATGATCTAGGACAGGAGGATGGAGAGGCCAGCCCTCCAGAAAGAGCGGCAGATGGAGAGGCGGAGGATGATATTTACATGCCCCCCTCCGAAGACGAGGCAAGCCTCAACAATGACGAATTCGTCGTGCCAGAGGATCCCATCAAACAAGAGTGCTTCAAGGGCCGGCTTATAGCCATGGCAAATAGCCTTAAGAAAAAGCAGCAGCAGCTTCAAGTTGATCAAGATCTGCTAGCTGACAGATGGACTGAAGTCCTCGCGGCCGAGGAATATAAACTCGAACGCCCCTACAAGAGTTACCCAAAATTCAGGTTGCTACCCCGACTGGAGGAAGAAGCGTATGACGCGGCTGATCGGCCACCTCGTGGCCGCGATAGAGAGGCATTCCAGTCAAAAGCTCAGCCTGCACCCCGACGCCACTCAAATAAAAAGGCATGGGGAAATACGCCAGACCTGCGAGACGTATTGGAGGACAAAGCAAAACATGCAAGATCGATCTACGGATCACGAGGGCACGCAACTATGCGAGACGATAAACGTCACGCCGGATACAGTAAAAGTAAATCCGGCCGGGCCGAACACAGCGGGCAAGACTCATTGGAGCTGTGTCGCGATATAGCCCAGTACAGAGGTGCCGCACACCCCTTATGCTTCACAGACGAAGTAATGGATCATGAAATCCCAGAGGGTTTCAAACCCGTAAATATAGAATCATACGACGGCACAACAGATCTTGCGGTATGGATCGAGGATTTCCTCCTGCATATCCACATGGCACGCGGTGATGATCTACACGCCATTAAATACCTCCCACTCAAACTCAAAGGACCAGCTCGGCATTGGCTCAATATCTTGCAGCAGAGTCCATTGGCTGTTGGGAGGATCTGGAAGCCGCATTCCTCGACAACTTTTAGGGCACTTATGTGCGACCACTAGATGCTGATGACTTGAGCCACATAATTCAGCAGCCAGAAGAATCGGCCAGGCAATTCTGGACACGGTTCCTAACAAAGAAAAATCAAATCGTCGACTGTCCGGATGGAGAGGCTCTAGCAGCTTTCAAGCACAACATCCGCGACGAATGGCTAGCCCGACACCTTGGTCAGGAAAAGCCGAAATCTATGGCAGCCCTCATGACACTCATGACCCACTTTTGTGCGGGAGAAGACAGCTGGCTGGCTCGGAGTAACAACATATCAAAGAACCATGGTACTTTGGATACCAAGGACAGCAGTAGCAGGTCACGTCGCAACAAACATAAGCGCCGCATTAACAGCGACAATACCGAGGATACGACAGTCAATGTCGGATTCAAAGGCTCTAAACCCGGTCAGCGGAAAAAGCCATTCAAAAGAAACACTCCGGGCCCGTCCAGTTTGGACCGTATAGCTCGTGTCAAATACACGGCACCCTCGACAAGCCAGCCAACCACACCAATAGGGATTGTTGGGTGTTCTAGCAGGCCTGCAAGTTAATTGCTGAAAACAAAGATAAGGGGCCACATAGCGATGACGGGGAGGAGCCCCGGCAGCCAAACACCGGAGGAAAGAAGAGGTTCCCCCCACAAGTGTGGATGGTGAACATGATATACGCAACCCACATCCCCAAGAGGGAGCGGAAGCGTGCGCTCAGGGACGTATATGTGTTGGAGCCAGTCGCCCCAAAGTTCAACCCATGGTCCTCCTGTCCGATTACCTTCGATGGCAGGGACCACCCCACTAGTATCCATCATGGAGGATTCGCCGCACTGGTCTTAGACCCAATTATTGATGGATTTCACCTCACTCGAGTCCTTATGGATGGCGGCAGCAGCCTGAACCTGCTTTACCAGGACACGGTGCGCAAAATGGGTATAGACCCCTCAAGAATCAAACCCACAAAAATGACCTTTAAAGGCGTCATACCAGGTGTAGAGGCCCATTGCACAGGCTCAGTCACACTGGAAGTGGTCTTCGGATCCTCGGATAACTTCCGAAGCGAAGAGTTAATCTTCATATAGTCCCGTTCCGCAGTGGTTATCATGCACTGCTCGGGCGAATCGCATTTGTGAGATTCAATGCGATACCGCATTGTGCATACCTCAAGTTCAAGATGCCAGGACCTCAGGGGGTCATTACAGTTAATGGAAACACAGAGAGCTCTCTCCGAACGGACGAGCACACTGTGGCCCTCGCAGCGGAAGCGCAAAGCAGCCTCTCAAGGCAATCCACTAGTTCATCATTTAAGGACCCAAACACCTTCAAGAGCGCCCGGAGTAATCGGCAACAGGACCGCCTGGCACGTTTCGAGCTCGCATAGCAATGAGGCCCCCACCCCGGCCGAAGCCAAATGGCGAAACTCGTGCCACGCGTACATAATTACGCATTAAAAATACCATGGGCATAGGTAGGGAGGGGGCACGACTACGGCACGCCCCAAGACGCGGCTTAAACTGCACTAGGGGCTTCCCGCTTTGTTATTTTTCTCCCTTTCAGGACATTAATCTCTGGAAACCCTGTCCGGCAGCATAATTGCCGAACACATGATGCAGCAACCAAGGAGGCAGAAAGCTACATCACACCATGGAACACCCAGGTGGATTATGATAACGAGTGAAATACTTGCTTTAATATTATTCCTCAGCTTGCCCTTGGAGGGGACATAGTCCTACTTTTTGCTTATCGCACTACCTGTATCATTCTGCTCTAACGCATGTTTTTTAATAAATAATGCATAGCATTAAGACTATTATTGCATTATTCCTTATATATATATGTGTGTGTGTGTGTGTGTGTGTGTTCATTAATAACACCTTGCAACCGTACACTTTGGTACGGACAATACACCAAGGGCTCAAGTACCCCACCATATGGTGTGAGAAGTCTGAACACTTTCACAAGTGCGGCACCCCGAACTTATAGCATTATATGCATCAGCTCCGAATCATGTCTTTGGTCAATAGTTGGGTTTGCCCGGCTCCCATGTTTTGGTACCTTACGTTCCGCTATATCGGCTAAGGTAGCACTGGGAGAACTACTGCGATTGTGCCCCGGTTCAGCTGGCCTAAGCACCTCAGTAGAGAAAGCTAAAACTGACTATCATGATAAGGCGAGAGACTGGTCGCTGTTCGAGAGGTTTTCGAGTCCCTAAAGACTTATGCCGCATAGAGCGAGGAGTCGGCCCTGTCCGGCTTAAGGCGTGTATCGCGCCCCGAATTCGGCCTTCGGAATACTAGGGGCTTCGCCGAAATTTAAAATTATAGAATTCTATGGCTAAGTGAGAGTGATAACGCATTATAGTCCGATTGCCTTGTTCATTGTGCTGAGCACCTCCCTCGAAGGAACCAACAATGGGAACAATAGTGCTCAGGTTTATCCCGAACACCCCAGCACTCATGGCATGGGGGCAGAAGCCGACGACTAGCCATCTCTCAGTTTTGATAAACAGCCAAACAGAAGGTAATATTTTAAATTCAAGCAAGCGTTGCATAGCGCATATGAACAAGTTTTTCATAACTACAGGATTACACGAGCAAGTTTACTCGAATATTATATCTTTCGTACACTCATCCGCTACGATACGAGCACCCTTCAGGACACCCTCATAGTACATCTCAGGGTGGTGATGCTCCTTGCCCTCCAGCGGCCCTTCCTTGATCAGCTTCACGGCGTCTAGCTTGGCCCATTGCACCTTCACACGGGCGAAAGCCCGGCGTGCACCTTCGATGCAGACGGACTGCTTGACGACTTCCAGCCATGGGCAGGCATCCACAAGCCGCCTCACCAGGCCGAAGTAGCTGTCCGGAAGGGCGTCGCCAGGCCATAGCCGGACTATAAAGCCCTTCATGGCCTGTTCCGTCGTCTTGTGTAGCTCGACCAGCTACTTTAGCTGGTCGCTCATAGGCACCGGGTGTTCGGTCCCAGTATATTGGGCCCATAACAACTTCTCCGTTGAGCTTCCCTCCTCGGCCTGGTAAAACATTGTGGCATCCGACATGCTGCGGGGCAAATTTGCGAATGCTCCTGGAGAGCTCCGGATTCGGGTAAGAAACAAGTAATTTACTTTCACATGCTTGCTCTGCATAAGGAATGCCTTACCCGCCGCTATTTTCTTCATCGCCTCAATCTCCTGGAGGGCTCTTTGGGCTTCAGCCTTGGCATTCTTCGCGTTTTCAAGGGCCGCGGCAAGCTCGGACTCTTGTGTCTTCGAGTCACGTTCCAATGCCTCATGCTTCGACACGAGAGCTTGGAGCTCTTGCTGCACCTCGCCCACCCGTGCCTCATGCCTCTCCCGCTCGGTGCGCTCCTTGGCCGCTTTGTCCTCGGCCTCGGATAGCGTTTCTTCAGGGTCACCACCTCGGTCGTGGCCCCTGGCAAATTTATGATGATCCTGTCATTTTGCAATCGCGTCTTCTTTTATATATACATATCTATAGACAGGGTATTACTTACCCTTGTTCTCCTCGAGCCGCCTCTTGGCAAGGCCGAGCTCTTTCTTGGACCCCTAGCGATCCTGCTTCACTGCGGCAACCTCCGCAGTCTGTGCGGTAGAGGCCAACAGCGAAGCCTCCATACGCATATAGACATACTTATGTTAGACTCCTGTGATATTGGTTGATCCTCTATTCGGCTTTTCTTTTTGAACACTGAATAGAGCATCAGGGGCTACTGTCTATGCGGTAATATTTTTCCTATATTTCAAAAACTTACCTCAAAGGCTGTTACAAGGCTGGCACAGGCTTCAGTCAATCCGCTCTTGGCGGACTGAACCTTCTGGACCACCGCACTCATAATAGTGCGGTGCTCCTCGTCGATGGAAGCGTTGCGAAGAGCTCCCAGCAGATTCTCCGGTGCCTCTGGATGGACAGAGGTCACCGGCACAGGCGTCTTGCCCCTCTTGTAACGAGGCCGCCTGCCCGAGCCCGGAACCACTGTATGTTCAGGCGCGGTGTTCGGCTGAGGGCCGAACTCGGAGCCCTCGGGGGCCTTGTTCCCTCTGCTCCCGGAGTCCGGAAGGTCGCCTTGAGGCGCCTCTGGGACTGTCTCCCCTCGACCCGGTGCCTCTTGAGACAACACCTCGACGTTGTCCGTAGGGAAAGGGGAGGTGGCGGTCGGAAGTGGATCGCTATCCATATCCAATGAGTCCAGGGAGCCGTCCGACGAGGATACGTCGATACGGGCTCGGGACGGTCTGCATAATCACGATTCGGCGTTAGGAGAAGCAGTGCGACAAAGGAATGCTATGAGTTACTCTAGTATCCGAATACGTACTATTTCACCAGGGGCTTGGCCCTGGGCAGCCACTCGTCTTCGCCTTCGGCGGCGATGGTGGAACTGTCCGGAAGGAGAGTCCTTCCCTTCTTGGACCCTTCGCCCCCCCCCCAGTTGGGGCAGCCTTCCTTTTCTTGTCTCCCCCGACTGGAGGGGGAGCGTCTTCATCTTCCTCCTCGTCTTCGTGGGAGGAGTGCGCCGCAGAGTTATCGAACGATAAGTCTGATAAACCCTAGCGTCGGGAACTCTTTCGGGTTCCCTTGGCCTTTTTGGTCTGCTCCGCTACCTTGTAAGGAGCTGGAGTCAGCATCTCCGTCAGGAGAGCGTCTGCTGGGCCTTCGGGGATAGGAGCCGGACAGTCGATCTATCCAGCCATCTCCTGCCAGTCCTGTCAAAGGTACGGGAGCTTAGATCCCGCATAGAGTCAAACTATGAAAAACAAGCATCATGTAAAAGATAAAACAACTTACCACGCTGGCTTGGCGCTTCGCGCAGAATCCGCGATCCTCGATAGTGGGAGGGGGAACCTCGGCGCCCTTGAATAGCACCTTCCAGGCATCCTCATGTGTTGTGTCTCAGAGCCTGTTCAGAGTTTGGTGCTGGGCCGGGTCGAACTCGCACAAGTTGAAAACCCGTTGTTGACACGGGAGGATCCGGCGGATGAGCATGACCTAGACTACATTGACGAGTTTGGAGTCCGGTCAGCTCTCCCGTTGTTGTTTTGGATACATGTTTGGAGTCCGGTCAGCTCTCCCGAACTACCCCAGGATAGGCCCTTCTCTTGCCAGGAGGTGAGCCGCATGGGGATGCCAGATCGGAACTCGGGGGCCGCTGCCCATGCAGGGTCACGCGGCTCGGTGATGTAGAACCACCCCGATTGCCACCCCTTTATGGTCTCCACAAAGGAGCCCTCGAGCCATGTGACATTGGGCATCTTGCCCACCATGGCGCCTCCGCACTCCGCCTGGCGGCCGCTCACTACCTTCCACTTGACATTGAAGGTCTTCAGCCATAAGCCGAAGTGGGGCTTGATGCGGAGGAAGGCCTCGCACACGACGATAAATGCCGATATGTTGAGGATGAAGTTCGGGGCCAGATCATGGGAACCTAGGCCGTAGTAGAACATGAGCCCCCGGACGAATGGGTGGAGGGAATCCCAGTCCGCGGAGGAAGTGGGTAAGGAACACTACCCTCTCGTGGGACCTGGGGTGGGGATGAGCTGCCCCTCATCTGGGAGCCGGTGCGCGATGTTGTCGGGCAGGTATCCGGCTCTCCTCAGCTTCTTGATGTGTCCCTCTGTGACGGAGGAGACCATGCTCCTACCTCCCGCTCCAGACATGGTTGGAGAAGGTTGAGGTGGGAAATGTGGACTTGGGCGCTGGAGCTCGAGTGTGCGAAAATGGATGAGCAAAGGAGGAAGAAGGCGTGGATGAAAAGGTGAATCCTTGTCCCTTTATATGGGCGGACAAAACTATGCATCCCCACCAGCCTGGTAAAACTCTCTTATCCCCCAAGAGCCGTAGTCGATGGCGCGGTTGGGTTACCCACGCTCGTATTGATGAGAATCCCGTAATAAGGGGGACGTGATCCCTGCTTTGACAAGACGTGTCAGGAAACTGCCTCGCGTTATGAGCGGGGCTAGTTGAAGGAAACGGTTCGAATAATCACTAGGCCATGACATAACGGCATGTTGCCGAAATGTGTCAGCAGATTAGATTCGTGGAAATATTATTCTCTCTATGGTGGTATGTGGAACTTATTTTGCAGGGTCGGAAACTATCCTTGTATTCAAATTCTTCTGGGGTGTATTCGGAGGAGGAACCCGCCTTGCAATGCCGAAGACAATACTGCGCACCGGACTCATCGTCATTGAAGCCTGGTTCAGGGGCTACTAAGGGAGTCCTAGATTAGGGGGTATCCGGACAGCTGGACCATATCCTTTGGTCGGACTGTTAGACTATAAAGATACAAGATTGAAGACTTTGTCTCGTGTCCGGATGGGACTCTACTTGGCGTGGAAGGCAAGCTAGGCAATACGGATATGTATATCCCCTCCTTTGTAACTGACCTTGTGTAACCCTAGCCCCCTCCGGTGTCTATATAAACCGGAGGGTTTTAGTCTGTAGGACAACATACAATCAAACCATAGGCTAGCTTCTAGGGTTTAGCCTCTCCGATCTCGTGGTAGATCAACTCTTGTAATACTCATATCATCAAGAATAAATCAAGCAGGATGTAGGGTTTTACCTCCATCAAGAGGGCCCGAACCTGGGTAAAACATCGTGTCCCCTGCCTCCTGTTACCATCCGCCTAGACGCACAGTTCGGGACCCCCTACCCGAGATCCGTCGGTTTTGACACCGACAGTCACAAATAGCCCTAGAGTTCGTACTAGAATAACACATTGAGACACAAATCAACCAAATCCCTAATGTCACCTAGATACTCCAATGTCACCTCAAGTATCCGTGGGTATGGTTATACGATATGCGTCACACAATCTCAGATTCATCTATTCAATCAACACAAAGGACCTCAAAGAGTGCCCCAAAGTTTCTACCGGATAATCACGACGAAAATGTGTGTCAACCCCTATGCATAGGTTCATGGGCGGAATCCGCAAGTTGATCACCAAAACATACATCAAGTGAATCACGTGGTATCCCATTGTCACCACTGATACGCACGGCAAGACATACATCAAGTGTTCTCAAATCTTTAAAGACTCAATCCAATAAGATAACTTCAAAGGGGGAACTCAATCGATTACAAGAGAGTAGAGGGGGAGAAGAAACATTAGATTCAACTATAATAGCAAAGCTCGCGATACATCAAGATCGTGCCAAATCAAGAACACGAGAGAGAGATCAAACACATAGCTACTGGTACATACCCTCAGCCCCGAGGGAGAACTACTCCCTTCTCGTCATGGAGAGCACCGGGATGATGAAGATGGCCACCGGAGAAAGATTGCCCCCTCCGGCAGGGTGCCGGAATGGGTCTAGATTGGCTTTCGGTGGCTACGGAGGCTTCCTGCGGCGGAACTCTCGATCTATTGTGTGTTCTTGAAGTTTTAGGATACGTAGGTATATATGGGTGCAGGAAGTACGTCGGTGGAGCTTCGGGGGCCCCACAAGGCAGGGGGCGCACCCTAGGGGGGGCGCGCCCCCAACCCTCGTGAGCACCGCCCTTGGCTACTAACGTGGGGTCCAAGTCCATCCGGTAGTTCCTTCCAAAAATAACTTCTCCGGTTGATTTCGTTCCGTTTCGACTCCGTTTGATATTCCTTTTCTTCGAAACACTGAAATAGGCAAAAAAAACAGCAATTCTGGGCTGGGCCTCCGGTTAATAGGTTAGTCCCAAAAATAATATAAAGTGGATAATAAAGCCCAATATTACCCAAAACAGTAGATAACATAGCATGGAGCAATCAGAAATTATAGATACGTTGGAGACGTATCAAGCATCCCCAAGCTTAATTCCTGCTCGTCCTCGAGTAGGTAAATGATAAAAACAGAATTTTTGATGCAGAGTGCTACTTGGCATAATTTCAATGTAATTCTTCTTAATTGTGGTGTGAATATTCAGATTCGAAAGATTCAAGACAAAAGTTCATATTGACATAAAATAATAATACTTCAAGCATACTAACTAAGCAGTTATGTCTTCTCAAAATAACATGGCCAAAGAAAGTTCATCCCTACAAAATCATATAGTTTAGTCATGTTTCATTTTCATCAGACAAGAATGCTCTCATCATGCACAACCCCAATGACAAGCCAAGCAATTGTTTCATACTTTAGTAATCTCAAACCTATAAACTTTCACACAATATATGAGCGCGAGCCATGGACATAGAACTATGGGTGGAATAGAATATAATGAGGGGGTTATGTGGAGAAGACAAAAAGGAGAAAGTATCACATCAACGAGGCTAATCAATGGGCTATGGAGATGCCCATCGATTGATGTTAATGCAAGGAGTAGGGATTGCCATGCAACGGATGCACTAGAGCTATAAATGTATGAAAGCTCAACAAAAGAAACTAAGTGGGTGTGCATCCAACTTGCTTGCTCATGAAGACCTAGGGCACTTGAGGAGGCCCATTGTTGGAATATACAAGCCAAGTTCTATAATGAAAAATTCCCACTAGTATATGAAAGTGATAACATGAGAGACTCTCTACTATGAAGATCATGGGGCTACTTTGAAGCACAAGTGTGGTAAAAGGATAGTAACATTGTCCCTTCTCTCTTTTTCTCTCATTCATTTTTTGGACCTTTTCTCTCTCTTTTTTATGGCCTTTCTCTTTTTCTGGGCCTTCTCTTGTTTTATGGCCTTTTTTTATTCCTCACTTGGGACAATGCTCTAATAATGATGATCATCACACTTCTATTTATTTACAACTCAATGATTACAACTCGATACTAGAACAAAGTATGACTCTATATTAATGCCTCCGGCGGTGTACCAGGATGTGCAATGATTCATGAGTGACATGTATGAAATAATTATGAACGGTGGCTTTGCCACAAATACGATGTCAACTACATGATCATGCAAAGCAATATGACAATGATGATGCGTGTCATAATAAACAGAACGATGGAAATTTGCATGGCAATATATCTCGGAATGGCTATTGAAATGCCATAATAGGTAGGTATGGTGGCTGTTTTGAGGAAGATATAAGGAGGTTTATGTGTGACAGAGCGTATCATATCACGGGGTTGGGATGCACCGGCGAAGTTTGCGCCAACTCTCAGTGTGAGAAAGGGCAATGCACGGTACCGAAGAGGCTAGCAATGATGGAAGGTGAGAGTGCGTATAATCCATGGACTCAACATTAGTCATAAAGAACTCACATACTTATTGCAAAAATCTACATGTCATCAAAAACCTCGGCGCTACGCGCATTCTCCTAGGGGGATAGATTGGTAGGAAAAGACCATCGCTCGTCCCCGACCGCCACTCATAAGGAGGACAATCAAATAACACCTCATGTTTCAAATTTGTTACACAACGTTCACCGTACGTGCATGCTACGGGACTTGCAAACTTCAACACAAGCATTTCTCAAATTCACAACTACTCAACTAGCATGGCTTTGATAGTATTACCTCCATATCTCAAAACAATCATCAAGCATCAAACTTCTCTTAGTATTCAAAACACGCATAAGAGAATTTTATTATTAATCTTGTATACCTAGCATATTAGGATTTTAAGAAAATTAACATGCTATTTAAGACTCTCAAAATAATATAAGTGAATCATTAGAGTTCATCTATTTCTTCAAAATAAAACTACCACCATGCTCTAAAAGGTATAAGTGAAGCACTAGATCAAATGACAAACTACTCCGAAAGATATAAGTGAAGATCAATGAGTAGTCGAATAATTATGCAACTATGTGAAGACTCTCTAACATTTAATAATTTCAGATCTTGGTATTCTATTCAAACGTCAAGCAAAGCAAAATAAAATGACATTCTAAGAATAGCAAACATCATGTGAAGAAGCATAAACTTAGGATCAACCGAAACTAACCGATAATTTTTGAAGAAGAAAGGTGGGATGCCAACCGGGGCATCCCCAAGCTTAGACGCTTGAGACTTCTTGAAATATTATCTTGGGGTGCCTTGGGAATCCCCAACCTTGATCTTTTGTGTCTCCTTAATTCCTCTCATATCACGGTCTCCCTAAATCTCAAAAGCTTCATCCACACAAAACTCAACAAGGACTCGTGAGATAAGTTAGTATAAACCATTGCAAAAACCTTATCATACTCTACTGTAGAAAATCTAAAATTATTATTCAAAATTGCATACTAAAGGCCTCTGCATATTTAATAGTCCTATCCTCAAATAGAATCATTAAAGAAGCAAACATATGCAAACAATGCAAATATAACAGCAATCTGCCTAAACAGGATAGTCTGTAAAGAATGCAGCAACATCCATACTTCCCTAGCTCCAAAAATTATGAAATAAAATTCCCACTGTAGTAAATTTATCAGAGATTAATATTCAAAAGGTTTCAACATTTTATCACATTCTGAATTTTCTAGGGAATTATTGCAACAGCGGTAAACTTTCTGTTTTCAAACAGCAACATGTACACTTGTAACATAGGCATAGTAAAGGCTATCAATGCCACTTTTATTGAAATAAAAGATGCAAAACATTATTATAAATAACAGAAAGCAAATCCTAACAAAATAAATTGATGCTCCAAGCAAAACATATATCATGTGGTGAATAAAAATATAGCTCCAAGTAAAGTTACCGATGAACGAAGACGAAAGATGGGATGCCTTCCGGGGTATCCCCAAGCTTAGGCTCTTGGTTGTCCTTGAATATTACCTTGGCGTGCCTTGTGAATCCCCAAGCTTAGGCTCTTGCCACTCCTTATTCCATAGTCCATCGAATCCTTACCCAAAACTTGAAAACTTCACAACACAAAACTTAACAGAAAACTCGTAAGCTCCGTTAGTATAAGAAAATAAATCACCACTTCAAGGTACTGTAATGAACTCATTCTTTATTTATATTGGTGTTAAACCTACTGTATTCCAACTTCTCTATGGTTTATAAACTATTTTACTAGCCATAGATTCATCAAAATAAGCAAACAACACAATGAAAACAGAATATGTCAAAAACGGAACAGTCTGTAGTAATCTGGATCAAATGTATACTTCTGGAACTCACAAAATTCTCAAATAAATTGCTGGTCCTGAGGAACTTATCTAATCATCTGCAAAAATAATTAACTAAATATCACTCTCCAAATAAAAATGGCAGCGGTTCTCGTGAGCGCTAAAGTTTCTGTTTTTTACAGCATGGTCAACAAGACTTTCCCCAAGTCTTCCCAACGGTTCTACTTGGCACAAAAACTAATTAAAACATAAAAAACTCAATCATAACAGAGGATAGATAAATTATTTATTACTAAACAGGAGCAAAAATCAAGGAACGAAAATAAAGTTGGGTTGCCTCCCAACAAGCGCTATCGTTTAACGCCCCTAGCTAGGCATGATGATTTCAATGATGCTCACATAAAGGATAAGAATTGAAACATAAAGAGAGCATCATGAAGAATATTACTAGCACATTTAAGTCTAACCCACTTCCTATGCATAGGGATTTTGTGAGCAAACAAGTTATGGGAACAATAATCAACTAGCATAGGGAGGTAAAACAAGCATAACTTCAAAACTTTAAGCACATATAGAGGAAACTTGATATTATTCCAATTCCTACAAGCATATATTCCTCCATCATAATAATTTTTAGTAGCATCATGAATGAATTCAACAATATAACCAGCACCTAAAGCATTCTTTTCATGATCTACAAGCATAGAAATTTTATTACTCTCCACATAAGCAACATTCTTCTCATTCGGAATAGTGGGAGCATCATAAGAGACTCGAATACTATTAATTGTTTCCACATTAAAAGAGTAATGTTCAGAGAAGGGGTAATCATAATCATGACAAGTTTTATAAATATAATCACTACTTTTTATAGCATAAGTATCATCATAATAATCATCATAGATAGCAACTTTGTTCTCATAATCAATTGGAACCTCTTCCGGAATAGTGGATTCATCACAAAATAAAGCCATGACCTCTCCAAATCCACTTTCATCAATATGATCATCATACATAGGAGGCATTCTTTCATCATAATAAATTTTCTCATCAAAACTTGGGGGACAAAAAATATCATCTTCATCAAACATAGCTTCCCCAAGCTTGTGGCTTTGCATATTATTAGCATCATGGATATTCAAGGAATTCATACTAACAACATTGCAATCATGCTCATCATTCAAAGATTTAGTGACAAACATTCTAATGCATTCTTCTTCTAGCACTTGAGCACAATTATCGGAATCCTTATTCTCACAAAAGACATTAAAAAGATGAAGCATATGAGGCACCCTAAATTCCATATTTTTTGTAGTTTTCTTTTATAGACTAAACTAGTGATAAAACAAGAAACTAAAAGATTAGATTGCAAGATCTAAATATATACCTTCAAGCGCTAACCTCCCCGGCAACGGCACCAGAAAAGAGCTTGATGTCTACTACACAACCTTCTTCTTGTAGACGTTGTTGGGCCTCCAAGTGCAGAGGTTTGTAGGACAGTAGCAAATTTCCCTCAAGTGGATGACCTAAGGTTTATCAATCCGTAGGAGGCGTAGGATGAAGATGGTCTCTCTCAAGCAACCCTGCAACCAAATAACAAAGAGTCTCTTGTGTCCCCAACACACCCAATACAATGGTAAATTGTATAGGTGCACTAGTTCGGCAAAGAGATGGTGAAACAAGTGGTATATGGATAGTAGATAAAGGTATTTGTAATCTGAAATTATAAAAACAGCAAGGTAGCAAGTGATAAAAGTGAGCATAAATGGTATTGCAATGATAGGAAATAAGGCCTAGGGTTCATACTTTCGCTAGTGTAAGTTCCCTCAACAATATTAACATAATTGGATCACATAACTATCCCTCAATATGCAACAAAAAGTCACTCCAAAGTCACTAATAGCGGAGAACGAACGAAGAGATTATGGTAGGGTATGAAACCACCTCAAAGTTATTCTTTCCAATCAATCTGTTGGGCTATTCCTATAAGTGTCACAAACAACCCTAGTGTTCGTACTAGAATAACACCTTAAGACACAAATCAACCAAAACCCTAGTGTCACCTAGATACTCCAATGGCACCTCAAGTATCCGTGGGTATGATTATACGATATGCGTCACACAATCTCAGATTCATCTATTCAACCAACACAAAGGACCTCAAAGAGTGCCCCAAAGTTTCTACCGGAGAATCACGACGAAAACGTGTGCCAACCCCTATGCATAGGTTCGTGGGCGGAACCCGCAAGTTGATCACCAAAACATACATCAAGTGAATCACGTGGTATCCCATTGTCACCACAGATACGCATGGCAAGACATACATCAAGTGTTCTCAAATCTTTAAAGACTCAATCCGGTAAGATAACTTCAAAGGGGAAACTCAATCCATTACAAAAGAGTAGAGGGGGAGAAGAAACATAAGATCCAACTATAATAGCAAAGCTCGCGATACATCAAGATCGTGCCAAATCAAGAACACGAGAGAGAGAGAGAGAGAGAGAGATCAAACACATAGCTACTGGTATATACCCTCAGCCCCGAGGGAGAACTACTCCCTCCTCGTCATGGAGAGCACCGGGATGATGAAGATGGCCACCAGAGAGAGATTGCCCCCTCCGGCAGGGTGCCAGAACGAGTCTAGATTGGCTTTCGCTGGCTACGGAGGCTACTGGCGGCGGAACTCCCGATCTATTGTGTGTTCTAGAAGTTTTAGGATACGTAGGTATATATGGGTGTAGGAAGTACGTCGGTGGAGCTTCGAGGGCCCCACGAGGCAGGGGCGCGCCCTAGGGGGGCGCCCCCACCCTCGTGAGCACCTCCCTTGGTTCCTAACGTGGGGTCCAAGTCCATCCGGTAGCTTTCCTTCCAAAAATAACTTCTCCAGTTGATTTCGTTCCGTTTCGACTCCGTTTGATATTCCTTTTCTTCGAAACACTGAAATAGGCAAAAAAACATCAATTCTGGGCTGGGCCTCCGGTTAATAGGTTAGTCCCAAAAATAATATAAAAGTGGATAGTAAAGCCCAATATTGCCCAAAACAGTAGATAACATAGCATGGAGCAATCAGAAATTATAGATACGTTGGAGACGTATCAATGAGTCAACATAAAAGTAAATAGATAGGCCCTTCACTGAGGGAAGCAGGGATTTGTAGAGGTGCCAGAGCTCGATTTTGAAACAGAGATGAATAATATTTTGAGTGGTATACTTTAATTGTCAACATAAGAACTGAGAGATCTCGATATCTTCCATGCTACACACATTATAGGCGGTTCCCAAGCAGAATGGTAAAGTTTATACTCCCCCACCACCAACAAGCATCAATCCTTGGCTTGCCCGAAACAACGGGTGCCTCCAACTAACAACAATCCTGGGGGAGTTTTGTTTGCAATTATTTTGATTTGGTTTGAGCATGGGACTGGGCATCCCGGTGACCAGCCATTTTCTCATGAGTGAGGAGCGGAGTCCACTCCTCTTGAGAATAACCTACCTAGCATGGAAGATACAGATAGCCCTAGTTGATACATGAGCTATTCGAGCATACAAAACAGAATTTCATTTGAAGGTTTAGAGTTTGGCACATACAAATTTACTTGTAACAGCAGGTAGATACCTGTAACATCCCAAATTTTCAATTTGGAATGTTATACATTAGCTCATCATTGCATATCATAATTTATTTGCCTTTGGCTTTGATCCTAGAAATTCTACGCAACTCAAGGACCCACGGAGAGAGTTGGGGATTTCATTATTTTCATATTTGAGTTTTCTCGAATTTTGAGAATAGGATCATTTGATTTTAATTATTTTATCATCAATTATTTCTATTACAAAAATATGAGAGAGGGAATTTCCCAAAATAAAGAAATATTGAGGATTTAATAATAAAATCAAATAAGATTTTATTTCGGAGTTTTTCGGTATTTTATTTGAATTTAGGAAAAATGAGCGTTTTTCAAAATTGCATTTAGGCCCCAAATAAATGTTCACCTTGTGCGGCTTGATTTTAGAAGCCCGGGAAAATTTATTTCGGGATTTTTGGAGTCCGTTTAGTATTTCTTTTTTTGTTTTTCTGCGCGTAATTATAAAAAAATGAACCGACCTAACAGTCCGTGTCGGACCCGGACTCCTGGCCCGGCCGGCTTTATAAGCCGGGGGAGGCCCAGCCGAAACCCCCGCCCGTGCGCCCCCTAAACCCTAGCGCCCCGCCGCCTCGAGCCCCGCGCCACCGTCGCCCGCCGCCCGCTGCCCGTGCCGCCGCCACCCACCGCGCCGCCGTCGCCGGAGCCGCCGCCCACCGCCTCGCCGATCCGCCCGCCGACTCGCCGATCTGCCTCCCGAGGTTGCCTCAATTTCCGTGCCGCCGGTTTTCTTGGAAAAACCCGTTCGGCTTTTCGTCGGTTTTTTTAGTTTCCATTTTTTTAAATAGATCAGTTTTTTTTCGATTTATTTAAATAGCGAGCGTTCGTCCGTTCGTTCGTTCTAGTGAATGTTCGTCGTTTTTCTTTTTCCTCGGATTTAATCCGCGATTTTTCTGATCGCGATTCCTGATCCGATTTTCGTTTTAGTATAACTTTTCGCTCGTTTATTGGATTCAAGCGATTCAAGCGCCTGGAGTTTCATCTCGAAACCCTCTATCCGTTTAACCAACTTAAACAAGTTTTTGCCACTGTAAAAATTGCCTTAGATCCAGCATAGTAAACGAAGCCTGTTTCTTTTGCCGTTTGACTTTCGTTGCTTCATTTGATTTGATTCTTTTTGCAGACCGGAGTTCTTAAGTTGAACCTTCTGGTTAGATCTCTTATTTGAGTTTTACCTGTGCATTAGATGAATACTTATTGTATGCTTGTTTATTTGTCTGTGATAGAATACCCAGAGTGCGCCGCCTGTTACTTCGAATCTCTAGGTTTCGCGGATCATCAGCAAGGCAAGTAACACATTGATCATACCTCCTACTACCCAGTTTTATTGCATTAGATCAATCCTCAAACATTGCATGATTAGGATCTAATTAAATGGTGGGATGGGAAGTAGTTGAGGTAGTACCTATTCCCTGTTATGTTATCAAACCTTTGGGAGTTACTTCTATGTTTGCCTATTGTGCCATGCTATGCTAGTAGACGTGGATTGGGTGAGTGATATCCATGACAGATGTGAGTTTGTTAATTAATGGTTTATCTAAGGTGGCAACTTAAACACACATCTGGGTGGATTGAGGTACCTGGGTATTCCAGGATTGCCTGTTTTTCTATGGACCGCCACCCAGGCCCAAAGGGATCATGAGATTTTTCATACTAGAAACTTCCGTGTGCAGCCACAAGCTATTATGGGCTCTAGCATAGTTGATTAAGTCGTGCGAACTCTTATAGGGTAGACTAGCAGATGTAGGGGAAAGTAGGTGTAACGGTCTATCCATCGTAAGGTGCTAGCGCTTCTGAAAGACTATGTCTCGGTCATCCGTCTTCTCAAACACCATGTAGTGCGAGAAACCAAACGGGGGCAATCGAGTCTTGTGGGAAAAGTGCGCAAGCCTCTGCAGAGTGTATAAACTAATCATGGTTAGCCATGTCCCCGGTTATGGACAACTTGAGTATCTAGTACTTGGATTATCATGTGAATCTCAACATGTTACCCTAAATTAATTTTGTTGGGTTTTGTTTAATGATGATGCTTAATTGGGATTGAGAATGCTGTCAACCATTCTCAATGTTTAACAACTACCATGATAGTTAATTAAAATTTATTGCTTTACAGTAGGGAAAAATTGGCTTTACGCAAAACTGTAACCATAGAGATTTCCACCAGCCAAATATGCATATAGTATAGCTGTTTCATTCCATTACTCTCTATGTGTTACTTTGCCAGCATATTCCATGTGCTGACCCGTTTCGGGCTGCAACGTTAATGTTGCAGACTTTTCAGACGATGATTAAGGAGTTTTTAGGTCGTGGTTCTATACTCAGTGATGTCATTGGAGTTGATGGACTCACTTATCTTCCAAGCCTTCTGCTGTTATCGTTATTAGATGGCCTTAAGCCATATTTATTGTAATAAGTTCTCTATTGAGATAGTCGATGTAATAAGTGTGTGATTGCTACTCTGTTACAAATCCTCCGAGTACTGTGTGGTGTCAGCATTACTGATCCAGGGATGACACCTGAGCACAGAGATCAGACCGTCTGAGGTCTGGTCGCTACAGAGATGGTATCAGAGCACACGCTGACTGTAGGATACGACCACTAAGCTAAAGACCTAGAACACTATTCACTCTCTTCTCTTCTGACCTCTCCTCTTTTCTACTCTTTAGGATGGCGGATGCAAGGAACAAGTTCACGCAACCGGATGAAGATACACCCTTTGGATGCCACTTGAAAGAAGTCACTAGATACCTGAACATAGGAGTACCAAGCTTCACCGGAACCTACAACGCCACTTTACTTGAAGAAGAGCAATGGATGATTCAAGTTCAAGTTCCAGGAAGGACGTTCATGCCAGTCACTGAGCCCATAGATTTTTCTTTTGATGCACCAACTTGGAGTCTAGGAAAGAGCATGGTAGCTCACATCGCCATGGGACGCATTGGAGAAGTCTACCGCAATGATCTCAAGGATACTATCTACCAGATTTGTGGGTGCCGAGATGAGCACTGGGAGATGATCAGCACCAGAAAGGATAGATCAATTGCAGCCTTTATCCAGGAACTAAACCAGCACATTCGACGATAGGAGAACCAAATGTGCACCGACATGATAGATCTGAAGAAGGCTAGGACAAGAATCAAGGAACTGGAGGAAGAACTCAAGGCTACACGAGAAGATTATGAAGAGGAAATCGAAGTATTGGTGGAGAAGAATGACGATCTGATCAAGAAGATCGGGATATTTATGGGAGGCCCTACACCAGTAGATGAAGACGAAGAACCCAAGGAGATTTGCCCGGAAGACTACATCATCATCGACGACACCGACTCGTACCCAGATGACAGTGATGATGACTATGTTGATGAAGCCGGAGCAGATATCATGGAGTCTGCAACCGAAGAATATTTCTAGTAGACCACCTCACCAGCAGTAGTAGTCCACCATGTAAATACAGTAGTCCAAGCACTTTTGCGATAGTTAGATCGATTGTATGCCCTTGTTTGATTGAATGAAGTGAATTGTTTGTTTTTGCCTCATGTGCATATGGGTAGTGTTTTCTCTTTAGACCCCCTTCTATTCTTAAATCTCATCTTTTCTAAACCGTCAGATGCCTCCGAGACGTGACCCCGGATTTACCTTTCCATCGGAGCTCACCCAGTTGATTCAGCAGCAGAACACATTGATGCAGTTGCTAGTCCAGAATCAGAATCAGGGGAACAACAACAATAACCCACCACCACCACCACCTGTTGATCACTTAGCCCGTTTTCTTAGGCTGAATCCGCCGGTGTTTTCCAGTAGCACCGAGCCGATAGTAGTAGATGATTGGCTCCGCAAGACAGCTAGAGAGTTGACCACAACAGGATGCACAGATGCGGAGAAGGTGAAGTTTGCCGCACATCAGCTTGAAGGACCCGCAGCATCATGGTGGGAGAATTTCACAGCCACTTTCCCTGTCGACACTGTCACATGGGACCAGTTTTAGCAGGCTTTTCGTACTGCCCATGTTTTAGCAGGAGCTATGGCCATGAAGAAGCGAGAGTTTCGCAACTTGCGCCAAGGAGGACGGACAGTTGGCCAGTATGTGGAGGACTTTAGTAAATTAGCATGTTATGCCCCACATGACGTTGCTACATATGCAGCTAAGCAGGAGAAGTTTCTGGAAGGACTGAATGATGAGTTGAGCATGCAGTTGATGGTAGCAACCTTCAACAACTACCAGGAGTTGGTAGACCGTGCTCTTATGATTGAAGGGAAGCAGCAGTAGATTGAGAACCGCAAGAGGAAGTATGGACAAGGGAAGTACAATTCAGGAGCTCAGCAGAAGCCACGTTTTACCCCTAGACCGGGAGGACATTTTCAGCATACCCATGGAGGAGGTAGCTCGCACAATCACAATGGCACCAAGAATGGTAATGGGAATGGAGGAAGAAATGGCCAGAATCGCACCAACCCATCAACGCCAGCCAAGAAGGACCTGAGCCAAGTCACTTGCTTTAAGTGCCAGAAGACCGGACATTACGCCAATGAATGTCCTGAAGGCCAGAATGGCAATGGAAGCTCTGGGAAGAAGCCGAACCCTTTCAACAGGGGATAGGTGAACCACGTTAACGTGGAGGAGATTGAAGAGCAGCTGGATGCCGTAATCGGTAAGTTTTTGGTTAAGTCATTTACTGCACTCGTTCTTTTGATACTGGTGCATCGCATTCATACATATCAAGGGGATTTGTGGATAAGTATAACCTGCCCACTAAGGTTCTTAGAACACCTATGCTAGTAAGCTCACCAGGAGCGGAGTATATGGCCAGTCAAGGATGTTTTCAAGTGCCATTGAGTATAGGTAGGCATGTGTTTCCCTCAGATTTAATCATTTTGGAATCACAAGGATTGGATGTAATTCTGGGTATGGATTGGCTATCGATGTACGGAGGAAACATCGATTGCGCCAGTAAGACAATTTTGCTTACCACCCCAGAAGGGAGAAGGATCAAGTATGTATCCCGACATGTGCCAAAAGGGACTCAAGTAAATTGTTTAACCGGAGTTGTGCAGGAGGAAGTACCAGTAGTAAGGGATTTCCCTGAAGTATTCCCATAAGAGTTGCCAGGCATGCCACCGGATAGAGATATTGAGTTTTTGATTGAGCTATTGCCAGGCACAGGGCCAATATCAAAGAGACCATACAGGATGCCTGCAAAGGATTTGGTGGAGATTAAGAAGTAGATTAAGGAGTTATTGGATAAGGGATATATTCGCCCAAGTTCTTCGCCTAGGGGATCGCCAGTACGTCTAGTGGAGAAGAAGGATGGATCGTTAAGGATGGTTGTTGATTATTGAGGATTGAATGAAGTAACCATCAAGAACAAGTACCCACTACCAATGATCAATGATCTGTTTGATCGATTGCAAGGAGCTAAGGTATTTTCCAAGATCGATCTGCGATTAGGATACCACCAGTTGAAGATTCGAGAACAGGATATACCTAAGACAGATTTTACCACCAGGTATGGGCTGTACGAGTATACCTTTATGTCATTTGGTCTGACTAACGCACCTGCATATTTTATGAACATGATGAACAAAGTGTTTGTGGAGTTCTTGGATAAGTTCATCGTGGTGTTCATTGATGATATTCTGGTTTACTCAAAAAGTGAAGAGGAGCATAAGGAAAATTTGAGATTGGTACTTGAGAAGCTCAGAGAACATCAGTTGTATGCCAAGTTCAGCAAATGTGAGTTTTGGTTGAAGGAAGTAGGATTCCTCGGACACGTTATATTCGGAGAAGGAATAGCAGTTGATCCCACTAAAGTTGATACCGTGACCAATTGGGAAGCGCCAACAACAGTTGGAGAGATTTGGAGTTTTCTTGGACTCGCAGGATACTACCGGAGATTTATTGAGAATTTCTCAAATATTGCAAAGCCTATGACGGAGTTATTAATTAAGGATACCAAGTTCAAATGGACTGAGGAATGTGAGGCTAGTTTCCAGGAGTTGAAGAAACACTTGGTTACTTCACCAGTGTTGATTTTGCCAGACCAGACCAAGGATTATGAGGTGTACTACGACGCTTCACGTCGAGGACTTGGAGCAGTGCTTATGCAGGAAGGGAGAGTTGTTTCATATGCCTCAAGACAGCTTAAGCCTCATGAGTTGAATTATGCTACGCATGATTTGGAGTTAGCAGCCGTAGTGCATGCATTAAAAACATGGAGACATTTCCTCATTGGAAATCATTGTGAGGTGTACACGGATCACAAGAGTTTGAAATACATTTTCACACAGAAGGAGTTAAACCTCAGACAAAGGAGATGGTTGGAGCTCATCAAGGATTATGATATGAGATTGCATTACCATCCCGGAAAGGCTAATGTAGTAGCTGACGCATTGAGCCGTAAGAGCCATGTCAATACACTAAAGATGGGAGAAATACCAAGGGAGTTAGCCGAAAATCTTCGTGAACTATGTTTGGAAATAGTTCCGAGAGGCTATGTAGCAGCATTGGAGATTCAGTCAACTTTGATGGATAGAATCAGAGAAGCTCAGAAGACTGACAAGGAGATTGCCTCTATAAAGGAGAAAATGAGCGAAGGAAAGGCTAAAGGATTTCGTGAGGATGAGCACGACACCCTATGGTTTGAAGATCGTGTTTATGTGCCCAATGACCCGGAGATCAGGAAGTTGATTCTGCAAGAGGCACACGATTCAGCATATTCGATTCACCCAGGAAATACCAAGATGTATTTGAATTTGAAGGATATTTTCCGGTGGACCGGAATGAAGAAAGATATTGCGGAGTATGTAGCAGTTTGTGATGTATGTCAAAGAGTAAAGGCAGAGCATCAGAAGCCAGCAGGATCGCTACAGCCATTGCCGATACCCGAATGGAAGTGGGATAAGTTAGGCATGGACTTTATCATGGGATTACCCAGGACTCGTTCAGGCTATGACTCGATTTGGGTTGTAGTCGATCGGTTGACGAAAGTAGCTCATTTCATCCCAGTAAAGACCACTTACACCAGTGCTAAGTTGGCAAAGATATACATGACCAGGACTGTATGCTTACACGGAGTTCCGAGGAGTATAGTATCAGATAGAGGAACCCAGTTTACCTCAAAGTTCTGGAATTAGTTGCACGAAACTTTGGGTACCAGGCTAGAGTTCAACACAACTTTTCATCCACAGACAGATGGACAGACCGAGAGAGTCAATCAGATTTTGGAGGACATTCTGAGAGCTTGTGCGCTAGACTATGGATCTAGTTGGGACGAGAATTTGCCGTATGTAGAATTCTCTTACAACAACATCTATCAATCCAGTTTAAAGATGGCCCCTTTCGAAGCCTTGTACGGAAGGAGGTGCAGAACACCATTGCCATGGGATGAAGTTGGAGACCGCCAGTTGTTTGGACCTGATTTGATTAAGGAGTCTGAACAGAAGGTGAAATTGATTCGCGATAGGCTCAAGGTAGCCCAGTCCCGGCAGAAAAGTTATGCAGATTCTAAACGCAAGGAGACAGTTTACGAAGTTGGAGATAGAGCTTATCTTCGAGTATCCCCACTTCGGGGAACAAGCGCTTTGGTGTTAAGGGAAAGTTAGCGCCACGATTTGTAGGACCATACCGAGTATTGGAACGCATGAGAGAAGTGGCCTACAAGTTGGAATTGCCTGAAGGATTTTCAGGAGTTCATGATGTGTTCCACGTTTCTTAGTTAAAGAAGTGCCACGCGGAGATGGATGACATACCGCTGAGAGATACGATACCACTGGAAGCAATTCGGTTGGACAGTGATTTGACTTATGAGGAGAAACCAGTTAAGATTCTAGAGTATGCCAGTCGAGTCACCCGCAGTAAGGTTATCAAGTTTTGTAAGGTTCAGTGGAGCCACCACACGGAGGATGAAGCCACCTGGGAGCGAGAGGAAGATTTGCTCAAGGACCACCCTCACCTATTTTCTAGCCAACCCGAATCTCGAGGGCGAGATTCATCTTAAGGGGGGTAGGTTTGTAACATCCCAAATTTTCAATTTGGAATGTTATACATTAGCTCATCATTGCATATCATAATTTATTTGCCTTTGGCTTTGATCCTAGAAATTCTACGCAACTCAAGGACCCACAGAGAGAGTTGGGGATTTCAATATTTTCATATTTGAGTTTTCTCGAATTTTGAGAATAGGATCATTTGATTTTAATTATTTTATCATCAATTATTTCTATTACAAAAATATGAGAGAGGGAATTTCCCAAAATAAATAAATATTGAGGATTTAATAATAAAATCAAATAAGATTTTATTTCGGAGTTTTTCGGTATTTTATTTGAATTTAGGAAAAATGTGCGTTTTTCAAAATTGCATTTAGGCCCCAAATAAATGTTCACCTTGTGCGGCTTGATTTTAGAAGCCCGGGAAAATTTATTTCGGGATTTTTGGAGTCCGTTTAGTATTTCTTTCTTTTGTTTTTCTACGCGTAATTATTTAAAAAAATGAACCGACCTAACGGGCCGTGTCCGACCCGGACTCCTGGCCCGGCCGGCTTTATAAGCCGGGGGAGGCCCAGCCGAAACCCTAGCCCACGCGCCCCTGAAACCCTAGCGCCCCGCCGCCTCGAGTCCCGCGCTGCCGCCAGCGCCGCCCGCCGCCCGTGCCGCCGCCGTCACCGGAGCCGCCGCCCGCCGCCTCGCCGATCCGCCGCCCGAGGTTGCCTCGATTTCCGCGCCGCCGGTTTTCTCGGAAAAACTGTTCTGTTTTTCGTCGGTTTTTTTAGTTTCCATTTTTTTAAATAGATCGGGTTTTTTTCGATATATTTAAATAGCGAGCGTTCGTCCATTCGTCCATTCTAGCGAACGTTCGCCGTTTTTCTTTTTTCTTGGATTTAATCTACAATTTTTCTGATCGCGATTCCTAATCCGATTTTCGTTTTAGTATAACTTTTGGCTCGTTTATCGGATTCAGGCGATTCAAGCGCCTGGAGTTTCGTCTCGAAACCCTCTATCCGTTTAACCAACTTAGTAAACGAAGCCTGTTTCTTTTGCCGTTTGACTTTCGTTGCTTCATTTGATTTGATTCTTTTTGCAGACCGGAGTTCTTAAGTTGAACCTTCTGGTTAGATCTCTTATTTGAGTTTTACCTTGGCATTAGATGAATAATTATTGTATGTTTGTTTGTTTGTCTGCGATAGAATACCCGTAGTGCGTCGCCTGTTACTTCGAATCTCTAGGTTTCACGGATCATCAGCAAGGCAAGTAACACGTTGATCATACCTCCTACTACCCAGTTTTATTGCATTAGATCAATCCTCAAACATTGCATGATTAGGATCTAATTAAATTGTGGGATGGGAAGTAGTTGAGGTAGTACCTATTCCCTGTTATGTTATCAAACCTTTGGGAGTTACTTCTACGTTTGCCTATTGTGCCATGCTATGCTAGTAGACGTGGATTGGGTAAGTTATATCCATGACAGATGTGAGTTTGTTAATTAATGGTTTATCTAAGGTGGCAACTTAAACACACATCTGGGTGGATTGAGGTACCTGGGTATTCCAGGATTGCCTGTTTTTCTTTATGGACCGCCACCCAGGCCCAAAGGGATCATGAGATTTTTCATACTAGAAACTTCTATGTGCAGCCATAAGCTATTATGGGCTCTAGCATAGTTGATTAAGTCGTGCGAACTCTTACAGGGTAGACTAGCAGATGTAGGGGAAAGTAGGTGTAACGATCTATCCATCGTAAGGTGCTAGCGCTTCTGAAAGACTATGTCTCGGTCATCCGTCTTCTCAAACACCATGTAGTGCGAGAAACCAAACGGAGGCGATCGAGTCTTGTGGGGAAAAGTGCGCAAACCTCTGCAGAGTGTATAAACTAATGATGGTTAGCCGTGTCCCCAATTATGGACAACTTATGTATCTAGTACTTGGATTATCATGTGAATCACAACATGTTACTCTAAATTAATTTGGTTGGGTTTTGTTTAATGATGATGCTTAATTGGGATTGAGAATGCTGGCAACCATTCTCAATGTTTAACAACTACCATGATAGTTAATTAAAATTTATTGCTTTACAGTAGGGAAAAATTGGCTTTATGCAAAATTGTAACCATAGAGCTTTCCACCAGCCAAATATGCATATAGTATAGTTGTTTCATTCCATTACTCTCTATGTGTTACTTTGCCAGCATATTCCATGTAATGACCCGTTTCGGGCTGCAACGTTAATGTTGCAGACTTTTCAGATGATGATTAAGGAGTTTTTAGGTCGTGGTTCTATACTCAGTGATGCCGTTGGAGTTGATGGACTCACTTATCTTCCAAGCCTTCTGCTATTATCGTTATTAGATGGCCTTAAGCCATATTTATTGTAATAAGTTCTCTATTGAGACACTCGATGTAATAGGTGTGTGATTGCTACTCTGTTACAAATCCTCCGAGTACTGTGTGGTGTCAGCATTACTGATCCAGGGATGACACCTGAGCACAGAGATCAGACCGTTTGAGGTCTGGTCGCTACAATACCACATATAGGAAGGTATGGTGGACTCATATGGAATAACTTTTGTGGTTTATGGAATTGGATGCACAAGCAGTATTCCTGCTTAGTACAAGTGAAGGCTAAAAAGAGACTGGGAAGCAACTAGCTAGAGAGCGACAACAGTCATGAACATGCATTAAAATTAATCAACAATGAATGCAAGCATGAGTAGGATATAGTTCACCATGAACATAAATATCGTGGAGGCTATGTTGATTTTGTTTCAACTACATGCGTGAACATGTGCCAAGTCAAGCCACTCGAAACGTTCAAAGGAGGATACCACCCTATCATACCACATCACAATCATTTTAATAGCATGTTGGCACGCAAGGTAAACCATTATAAAATCCTAACAAATTAAGCATGACATGAGCAACTATAATCTCTAATTGTCATTGCAAACATGTTTCATTCATGATAGGCTGAATCAGGAACGATGAACTAATCATATTTACAAAAACAAGAGAGGCCGAGTTCATACCAACTTCTCTCATCTCAATCAGTCCATCATATATCGTCATTATTGCCTTTCACTTGCACAATTGAATAGTGTGGATAATAATAATAGTGCACATGCATTGGACTAAGCTGGAATTTGCAAGCATTCAATTCAAGGGAGAAGACAAGCTAATATTGGCTCTTTGTTAGATCAACAATAATGCATATGAGAGCCACTCAACATTTTCATTAAGGTCTTCTCCTCTCGACCCCCACAAAAAAGAAAAGAAACAAAACTATTTACATGGGAAAGCTCCTAACAAGCAAAAGAAGAACAAGAAATATTTTTGGGTTTTCTTTTTTATTACTATTACTATAATCATGGAAAGTAAACTAGCTAAAAGCTACAACTATTTTTTGGTTTTTATTAAGGTTTTTCAAACACACAAGAAGAATGCTGGAAAAGAAAATAAACTAGCATGGATAGGACAATGAAAAAGTATGAGCACCGACAACTGTCATGAGTGTGTGAACATGAATGTAATGTCGGTGAGAAGTACGTACTCCCCCAAGCTTGGGATTTTGGCCTAAGTTGGTCTATGGCCATGGCTAGCCTGGTGGGTATCCGAAGTTGAAGCTGGGGTCGTACTGAGATGCAGCAACTACTGCCTGACGAGCTGCATCCTGGAGGCGAGCTGCCTCCGTCCTCCTCTCGTACTCGTTCGCCTCCTCCCTGGTTATATCATATCTCCCTTTTGTATGAAAGTCAAAGAATGCAGGAGCAGGGAGAGCAACATGGACGGTGCGCCGTCTGTCAAAGATTAGTCGGTACTGGAGGAACTGATCTTTCCTCTCAACAAACTGATGATGAACCATAGCATTATAATCTAGATAAACAGGAGGCAATTCAATATCATTCTCATGTATAGGTATCTCAAGAAAATTAGCTATACGACTTGCATAAATTCCACCAAACAAGTCTCTAGTTAAACTATTAAGATGCAACCTACATGCAACAATAGCCCCCAAGTTATAATGTTTATCACCCAATACCGCACTCTTGAGGACACTAAGATCTGGAACGCACATGTGGCAAGCCTCATCTTTACCGTTAATGCATCTACCCACAAAGAGAGCAAAATAATGTATGGCAGGGAAATGAATGCTCCCTATGGTAGCTTGTGTTATTTCTCTAGATTCCCCCACAGTGATACTAGCAAGAAAGTCTTTAAATTCAGATTTGCGAGGTTCACTAACACTACCCCACTGCGGGAGTTTACAAGCAGTATTATAATCTTCTAAATCCATGGTATAGGATTTATCATAGAGATCAAATAGGATAGTGTGAGAATTGCATGATGATTTAAATTTAAACCTTCTCACAAAGGAATCAGTTAGGTGATAATATTGGGGCACTTATCTGACACGAAGCTCTCAAGTTCAGCATTACGCACATACGCGTCAAATTCCTCCTTAATTCCTGCTTGGACCATAAAATCTTCTGACGGCCGTTCACAAGGCCGCACTTGAGCTGCTATTGGTAGTTCATAGTCCGGCCCACGTACCGCGGGCCGTGGTCCTTGCTTCCTTGAGAAATCGCCTGTTGATTTATCAGCCATTTGCAAAGATATTTCAGTAGGTGTCAACTTATTCAAATCAAGTCTACGATATAAAGCTTCCTTGAGGAACGCACAGTTGATTTATCAGCCATTTGCAAAGATATTTCAGTAGGTGTCAACTTATTCAAATCAAGTCTACGATATAAAGAGAGAGGCATAACACTAACATCGGCTCCAAGATCACATAAATCAGTTTTAACATAGTTTCTTTTAATGGAGCATGGTATAGTTGGTACTCCTGGATCTCCAAGTTTCTTTGGTATTCCACCCTTAAAAGTGTAATTAGCAAGCATGGCAGAAATTTCAGCTTCCGGTATATTTCTTTTATTAGTAACAATATCTTTCATATACTTAGCATAAGGGTTCATTTTAAGCATACTAGGCAAACGCATACGCGAGAAGATAGGTCTAATCATTTCAGCAAAGCGCTCAAAATCCTCATGTAACACCCCGGTGTAATGATGCTGAAGTAACCCCTGGGTTCAGTTAATTATTTTGCTAAACAAGTGCTTGATCATCTTTGTCTCCTCTCTCTTTCAAATTCCAGTTGAATTCAAATTCAAATTTTGTGTGGATTCAAAATGCTCAAACATGAAAACTAAAATGTTCATCATGTGGGAAGTATTCTTCTGGTAATATTGGTGGTGAACCAATATTTTTTTAAAATGTGAAGGTGGCCTAAAATAGCTAAAACAGAAAAGCAAAAAAAAAGAAAAAGGAAAAGGGAAAAGGAAAGGAGAGAGAGGGAAGTGCCCCTGCCCCACTGGGGCCAAGCCCACCTGGGCCGGCTCACCATTGCCCACCCGAGCCAGCCCAGATCCCCCTGCCTGTCCCCTTCCCTATTCCCCCGACCGGGGTCGGAACAGGGGCATAGCCCCGCCGAACCCACTCGCCGTCGCCGGTGAGAGAGGGATAAGACCCCCCCGACGCCTCGGCTCCCTCCCCACTCGCCCACTTGCTCTCTCTGCCTCTCCCTCTCCCCACCAGAGCCCCCGCTCGCTTCCTCTCCCCCGGTTCCCCATCCACGCCCGAACGCGCCCGTCGTCGTCCACCTTGATCCGACGTGGCCAGCGGCCACCACTGTCCCCGTCCCTCTCCGACGAGTCCCCGAGCACCGTCGTGCCCCGCGGCGTCTCCCTCGACCACCGGGCCAAGCCAGGAGCCCCCACAACGAGCGTGGCTACCTCTTCTTCCTCCTCCGCTCCGACGAACGCCAGCATCGAATTCGGCCACCTCGCGCCTTCCCCGAGCCCACCGATGCACATATGCAGGCTCACTGTGAGCTACGCTCCTCCCCCTCTCTTTTGCTCCCGTACGCGCCTGGAGCGACTGGACCCGCCATGGCCGAGCCGAGCTCCGCCGTTGAGCTCATTGCCATTGACCTGATGCCCCTCGCGCCGCGCTAACGCCACCACTAAGCTCCTGGAGCTCCTAGCTGCTCAACGCGCCTCTCTGCCACCCTTGGCGTGCCCTGGACACTCGACTCCATCGACGCCCAAACTCCGGCGCCGCTCTGACCAGCGCTGCCGTGGCTCTAGGCCATCCCAGCACGCGGGACCACCGGCTGGATGCGTGCGGCTCCCCTCGTTCGAACGCGCGTCACAGCGCTCATTTGAACCGCCCGTAGGCTTTTCCCAACGCACTCCCAAACGGCACCACCGCGTCCACTTGTCACCGGCGCTGTTCTCGGCCAACTCCGGCGAAGCCAGCACCACCGTTCGACTCGCGGGCAAGGACTCGTCCGAACGCAGCCAACCGCGTGGCAAATGGTGGCCTCTAGCGCCTTTCCGGGCTGCTTCGCCGTGCGCCGCCATGCTTTGGGTCGCCGGAGCAGCTCCGGCGACGCATCCGATGTGGCGCCAGCGTGGCCGTGGGCCCCACGCGTTAGGCCGATGACCACTGGGCCCCGCGGGCCCAGTTGACCAAGTCAACTGCCCACGTGGCAGCTCTGGCTCGCTGACATGTGGGTCCTGCGAGTAAAACATTTTTTAATAAATAAAATGATTAATTAAAACGTTAGTTAAATTAGTTAGTTAATTAGTACTAACTAGTCCCTGACTGCTGGGGCCCACACCCCCTAACTAACCCTGTTAGTTTAGTTAAGCCTCTATTAGACAGAGAGGCTGACATGTGGGTCCCACCTGTCAGTTTGACTGGTCAGCAGAGCTGACGCAGTGCTGATGTCACTGCTGACGCAATAAACCTTTTCTGCTTTTAAAATAATTCAGAATTTGGTTTAAACTTCGAAATTCCGTAACTTTTAAACCGTAGCTCGGATCGTAAAAGTTTATATATGAAAAACGCCCAGAAAAACGAGACGAATCCGAATACGTGGTCCATTCATCTGTCACATGCCCATAGCATGATGAACATGGAACATTCCCCCTCCGGTCATCTATGTGATATAGGGTATGCCTTGTGATGCATTGTTTGCTCTGTATTTACTGTTTCTTCCCCCTCTTCTCTCTGGTAGACCCCGAGGCCGATGATGCCGATGTGATCGTCTACGTCACTGACGACCCCTCCTTCTTGTCTGAGCAACCAGGCAAGCAAACCCTCCTTGAGCATTCCGATATCGCCCATTTCTTTCCCTCTCATGCTTGCATTAGAACTGCTACTGCTTTCTGTATGATCCTACTCTGATGCATAGCTTGTTTTGTTACCTGCTTTCATACCTTACCTGCTTATCCTAAACTGCCTAGTATAGGTTGGTTAGTGATCCATCAGTGACCCCCACCTTGTCCCAGTTGCCTCGCTTTATGTTCGCTGACTCGATCAACGTGATCGATGTCCAGGCCCCGACACCGCATATCACCCCCCTAGTTGTACGACTCTGCAGAGTTACCATCGAGTGCCGAGGGTGGAACCTCTTACCTCACTCCGGATGAGATCTCCGTAGTGTAGCTATATGGTCGAGGTCATCGAGGGTGATTTCCTCCTTAACCACTTCCGTTACGGCTCTGTCGTGCAACCCATCAAACATGAACCTCAACGGTGGATCCTCCTACGTTCACCTTGATGACAACATCGAGTGGAATTCACCAGGGGTGATTCCTTGGGTTTTCCCTTTGGTGTTAGACACACTATTACTATGGTTACTATGACTTTACACTAAACCATGTTACTAAAGAGGGGTCGACCCTGAGGGGTACCCGCGCAAGCTTAATAGCGAGTGATGTGGAGTCGGGTTGACCTGGAAGGTGCCTGCGAGATACTTACTAGGCGTGGCCGGGCATTCTTAGCCCTTGCCGCAAGTACTCGAGACGAGGCGACGGGGTCACATCGATCATGAGTCTCTGCTCGTTACCACGTGCTCCTAATCCAATATGGTTTGGATATTTGATTCGAGGGGCCTTTGGCCTGATAGCACTAACCATCACGTGGGCATAGTATGGGCATTCTGCGTCGTATGCATCAGCCGAAGCATAATAGACGTCAACGACTAAGCGGCGCATGCCGGGTTGGACTGCGTAAGCTCCTGCCTTGTTGAAGGAGGTAGCTAGGTCTGCTCACCGGTCGCGTTCGCAATGTGCAGGAGTTCCCGGGGAGTTGGCCCATGACCCCTGGGGGCATAGGTTTAGTCTGGCGTGTTGGCCTCTCTATTTAAGCCTAGGTCGGGTTGCGGCGTATTGTTTGGCCTAGGCCAGGCATGACCTAGGAAAGTGTGTCCGGCCGGAGTTAATCGAGCGTGGTGGGTAAGTTGGTGCACCCCTGCAGGGAAGAAAACATCTATCGATAGCCTGTCCTATGGTAACAGACACTTGGAGTTGTATCCCGATCGATACAACTAGAACTGGATACTTGAGATGAGACATGGAGATGAGACTTGGTTATGAGATGATAACTGGATAGTATGGCTCTGGGATTGCTTTCTCGCAGGGAGTCGAGAAAGGATCTCTGGCCGAGGTTGATAACACTACTGCTACTTTACTTTATGTTACTCTACTCCCTCCTGTTGCTGCAAGATGGTGGTTTCCAGAAGATGCTAGTCTTCGATAGGCTAGGCTTTCCCCTTCCCTTCTGGCATTCTACAGTTTAGTCCATAGATACAACCCATTCCTTTGATACAGATGCATACATAGTTTAGATCTGATGTAAGTCTTGCGAGTACTTTGGATGAGTACTCACGGTTGCTTTGCTACTTCTTTTCCCCCATACCCGATTGTTGCGACAAGATGACGGATCCCAGGAGCCAGACGACACCACTGATGAATACTTCTACCCCGAGGGTGCCAACTACTACGTGACGGTCGTTGACGATTTGGAGTAGTTAGGAGGCTCCTAGGCAGGAGGCCTTGCCTTTTCTATCGTTGTTGATTTTGTGCTAGCCTTCTTAAGGCAAACTTGTTTAACTTATGTCTGTACTCAGATATTGTTGCTTCTGCTGACTCTTGTGTATTCGAGCTTATGTATTCGAGCCCTCGAGGCCCCTGACTTGTAATATAAAGCTTGTATTATTTTGATTTGTGTCTAGAGTTGTGTTGTGATATCTTCCCGTGAGCCCTTGATCTTGATCGTACACATTTGCGTGTATGATTAGTGTACGATTGAATCAAGGGCGTCACAAGTTGGTATCAGAGCCGACTGCCTGTAGGTAGCCCCCTTCCAACTCCTTGGCCGAAGTTGAGTCTAGTCACTGAAAAACTCTTACTAACATGGTTGTGTGTCTTACGGGCCCACGTCGCCATATGGGTGGTATTAGGATCTTTTACTCCTCGACCTTTACTCTGGGACACTAATCTCTCTTCTATTCGGGTTAAAATGGTTTTACTAACTCTAACATTAGGATCCTGTGACCACATTCACCCCAAAGTTGGATAGGCCATAGTTTTTCCATAGAATAGTATTCTGGATAGTACACACACTGCCGTGGTGACAACGAAGTGGTATCCATCGTACCTCTTTCATTATGCATGTTTCATCATGAATGATCCTTGTTTTTGCAAATGCTCAATGCTGAACTACCCCCTGTTACTTGTTAGCAGGATGGTTAGACCCGCTGGTCGTGGCCGTGGTGCTAACGATCCACCACCGCCCGAATTCTTTGCTGGAATGGTGCAACAATTTAAGCTGAACCGCCAGTTCATGGAGGGAATGATGGCTCAGTTTCCTCGTCTGAACAGGAATCAACGGCCAACCCCAGGAACTCTGCAGGACTTCGTGCATCTCAACCCAACTATTTACCGCAGCTCAACTCAACCCCTTGATGCTGATGACTGGCTCCGCGACATCACATATGAGATGGAGTCTGCTAGTGTGGCCCCTGCTAGCTATGTCACCTTTGCATCTTTCTTTCTAAAGGGTCCCGCTGCTCAATGGTGGGACAGCCACAGGCGTACCCTGCCTACTAGAACGGTCATCACTTGGCCGGATTTCCAAGCTGCCTTCCATGCCCGCTTCATTCCTTAGGGAATCATGGACAGGAAGAAGCGAGATTTCCGCAACCTCACCCAAGGCAACAATACTGTAGATGCTTATCAGCGAGAATTTCTGGACTTGTCTCGTTATGCTGAAAAAGACATTGCAACTGATGCTCGTAGGCAAGAAAAGTTATGTGATGGACTTCACCCTGATATTAAGCTGGCACTGCTCGCTCATGACTTTGCCGACTTCTCCACCTTGGTGAACAAGGCTATTCACGTTGAGACTGGTCTTCAGGAACACCAGGGATCCCTTAGGCGTAGCCGTGACGCTGGCTCATCTTCGGGCCTGTCAGCGCAGAAGCGTCGGATATGGATTCCCCACAGCATGTATCATCCAACTGCTCCTGCTCCAAGACAGTCCTATGTTGCACCTCGTCTGCCCCCTTCACCATAGAGGCAGCCCCTTCGGGCTATACCACCCCAAGCTTCTGCTCCCAATCCCAATGATGGTCTGTGCTTCAAGTGTGGCCTTCCAGGTCACCGTTCTAGGAAATGCCCTCAAAATCAGAATCAGCTGGCTCTGCCTTCAACTGTCCATAACAATCATCCCCATAACAACAATGCCAAACCTTATGGTCGTGGTCAAGCTAATCATGTTGATCTGTATGAAGCTCAAGACCAGCCTGCCACGGTGATGGGTACTCTTCTTGTTAATTCAGTACCAGCATCTGTTTTGTTTGATTCAGGAGCATCGCATTCCTTCATATCAAAAGAGTTTGCATTCATGCATGGCATTAAATACGAAGAGATGCACACTCCACTAGTGATAAAAACCCCTGCGGGCCAATGCCAAACCTCCATGGTTAGCCACAACGTTTTAGTTGAAATCAAAGGGTTGAATTTTTTGCATCCCCCATTATTCTGAAGTCTTCCAATATTGACCTCATCCTGGGAATGGATTGGTTGAAAGCACATACGGCTTCTATCGTTTGCGCCACTAAAACCGTCCACCTTCTGCACCCTTCAGATGAGATAGTAAGCTACAATGCTCATCTGGTTCAAAACGCCGAAGCTCGACTTTATGTCTTGAATGCGTTGAACGCAACACCTCTTGAGGGGATTGAAAAGATTTCAGTTGTTCGCGACTTCCTAGATGACTTTCCAGAAGAACTTCCAGGAATACCTCCTGCCCGGGCTGTCGAGTTCGTCATCGACTTGAAACCAGGCACCGTTCCTATTGCCAAACGACCCTACAAGATGCCACCTCATGAACTCCTTGAACTTAAGGAGGAAATCGACAAATCTCTTCATAGTGGTTTCATTCGTCCAAGTTCCTTAGCTTGGGGAGCACCTTCTCTCTTTGTGAAGAAGAAGGATGGAACGAACCGGTCCAAAACTATCATCCTATCAACCAAGCTACAATTCAGAACAAATATCCGCTTCCTCGGATCAATGATCTGTATGATCAACTTGCTGGTTCATCAATATTCTCCAAACTCGACTTGAGGTTGGGTTACCACCAGATCCGTGTTCGTGAAGAGGATATTCCAAAGACCGCATTCGTCACTCATTATGGTTCTTACGAGTACACCGTCATGTCATTCGGTTTGACCAATGCTCCAGCTACATTCTCTCGTCTGATGAACTACATATTCATGGATTACCTCGACAAGTTCGTTGTAGTCTATCTGGATGATATCCTGATATATTTGAAGAACAAAGAAGAACATGCTGAACATCTTCGACTTGTTCTAGAGAAGCTTCGAGAGCATCAACTGTATGCCAAGTATTCCAAGTGCGAATTCTGGCTTCCTGAAGTCACCTACCTTGGTCATGTCATCTCCAAGGATGGTATGGCCGTCAACCCAGAGCGCGTTCAGGCTATTCTTGACTGGACCCCTCCGAAGACTGTCAAGCAAGTCAGAAGCTTTCTCTTCCTAGCCAGCTATTGTCGCCGCTTTGTCGAGAACTTCTCCAAGATCGCCAAGCCACTGACCAATCTGCTTCACAAAGGCGTTAAGTTCGATTGGACAGACAAATGTCAGGAAAGTTTCCAGGCACTCAAAGACAAGCTGACATCTGCCCCAGTGCTTGCTCCCCCTGATTCTCGCAAGGACTTTGTCATCTATTGCGATGCTTCACGTCAAGGATTAGGCTGTGTCCTAATGCAAGAGCACAGAGTGATTGCTTATGCCTCTCGTCAAGTGCGTCCTCATGAAGAGAACTACCCAGTTCATGACCTTGAGCTTGCTGCGGTTATCTATGCACTGAATCTATGGCGACAGTACCTTCTCGGTAATCGTTGTGAGATCTTCACTGATCATCAGAGTCTGAAGTATTTGTTTACTCAGCCAGATCTGAAGCTCCGTCAGCAGCGATTGATGGAAGCTATTGCTGACTACAACTGCGGTATATCTTATACACCTGGCAAGGCTAATGTAATGGCCGATGTCCTGAGCCGTAAGTCTTATTGCAACAATCACATGGTCTTCAAAGCTCAACCCCGCCTTTATGAAGAGCTATGCAAGCTGAACCTTCAACTAGTTCCATAGGGTTCTCTGAATAACCTTGTCTTGGAACCAACTCTTCTAAAAGCAATCAAGTCTGCTCAAGCCAAAGATGCTCATGTTGATTTGATGAAAAAGGATCTTGCCTTAGAGAAATCCAGAGATTTCTCACTTGGTGAAGATGGAACCTTGTACTTCAGAGATTGCATTGTCGTACCCCGGTTCGAGCTTATGACAGAGAAGGTGATGAAAGAAGCGCATGATACCCCTCTCTCTATTCATCCGGGAAGTACCAAGATGTATCTAGACATCCGTCAGAAGTACTGGTGGTCTAATATGAAGCAAGACATTGCTCGATATATTGAAGAATGTGACGTTTGTCGTCGCGTCAAAGCAGAACATCAGAAACCGACTGGACTTCTGCAACCTCTCCCTATTCCTGAATGGAAATGTGTGACACCCCAAAAATTTGGCCTTGTTTTAATGAATTAAATTTTTTTTGCCAGGAATTAAAACTTTGAATTTCTGAGCTCCATTTTTATTTTTAAATCATTTCCTTCCCTGTGATGATGAGTTTTTCCCAGAGAGAAAACTTTCCAAATATGTCATTGGACTTATTTAATCTGTCAAGAGAAACTTTCCCTTATTTAATATAACTAATTAAATAATTAAGTTGCTTGATCTGTACTTTCTTGGAAATGGGTTTTCAAGGTTATATGGCCATATTTGAACTATAACCATTGGATAAATTCACCTAAAATTCTAACCAAAAATTGGAGATGTCATGTGATGTTTTTAAATCACTTTTATACAAAAATATCTTTTATTTATGTAATAGTTTGAGCTTTGCATCAATTTTTCCTTCTCCGGTCCAGAGTGCATTTTGCACTACAACCCTTTTAAATAATTCTTTCTAGACTCCACCAAAATTATGGGATATTGGTAGTAGCATATGATTCAACATTATGCAAAAACCTAGTGCTGTTCTTTGAAAATTTTGAGTCAATCAACCTCTTTTTCATTCTGGTCCAGCCTTGTGATTTCTACTGCAACCCTATTTATTTTTGCTCCAAAGATCTTGTGTTTTCTCCTACTTGTAGACAGCCCTACCAAACCCCTAAATCCAGGAGCATGCACCCATTGGATTAATTTTGGTTCATGAAATAATGTCATTTATTTCCTGTCCAGAATTGTAGTTTTGCAAAACTTGCACTAACAAGTTTGTGCTTTTCACAAAATAACCTCACCACTCTCTCTTGCATATAAGGAGACCCTGATCTGGAGGATTTGGCCACCCCCAAGAAGAGCCTAGGTGCCTGTGGCATTTTGTCAAACACTTGGAGAGCATAGCCAGATTTGGCATGGATTCAAGTTTACACTGTAAACTTGGTCGCCTGACCTAACAACCATGCCCATTCACCCTCTATCTAACTCTAACCCAGCCCTATTTCTTCCCAGCCTCAATCGCGACCTCTAGCATGCCCTGGCATTATGTCGAGCACGTCCCGTGCACGCCCGGAGCGCGAGCAGAGCGTGCGTTTGGCACGCGTTTTGCACGTGCCGCGCCCGAGCCGACGCGTCGCGCCCCTGGCCTTGCCTCCACTGTAGAGCCACGCCACGCACGTCCCTCCTCACCGCAACACGCCAAGCCGCCCCTCGCCACGTCCCCGACAGGCCAGGAGCTAGCCGCCACGGCCGCCGACAGCCCCTGCTCCGTTCAGCGCCGCCCAAGCCTCTTCCGCTCGCCACCTGGCCCCTGGAACAGCGCGAGCTCATCCACGAGTGTGTCCGCTAGCGCTCGTCGCCGCCACGACGCCCTAGCTACAGAATGGCGGTCGCCGGCAACCTTATCCGCAGCCGCCGCGGAACCGCCTTGCCACGCCTATAAAAGGAGGCCCCGAGCTTCCCCGAGCACGCAGGCAACCTCAGGCCACCCCAATGGCGCTCCCCTACCTCACAGTCGACCCGGGGAGGCCTCCTTCCTCATCTCCGGCAACTCCTGCCGCCGCCACCGCCCCGGCCAATCCGGCACCTCCAGTACCTCCCCCTCTCTGTTCGCTTCGCCAGGAACCTCCTCATCCTCCCGTGAAACCGTCCCCCTACTCAATTTTGATCGGGAACCACCGCAGCCCCAATATCACTTCGCCCCCGAAACCATCTCCGCCGCGAAGCTCGTCGCCGGCAACTTCGTCCACGTCGGCGACCATAGCGGGTACCCCCGAGTTCATCTCGACCTCCTGAGCACGCCCATGCACTCAGATCACCGAGGGACGCCACCATTCGCCGGCGAGCCTCGCCGGAGCTCCGCCCCTGTTCGATCAGGGGGAGACGACGCGCGCGTGGGCCAGTCAAACCTGACCAGTGGGCCAGGTGGGCCCACTGTCGGTGACTCACGCGGCAGCCACGCTGGATAAGTGGAGGCGTAAAAGGCGCAAATACGTCTTCTCTGTCCGAAAGCGTAATCTCTTTTGAAACGTTTTCTTTTTCCTGATTTTATTAAAAACAGAATTTGACCAAACCTTTGACTGGCTATATCTTTTTAAATACAACTCCAAATGAAATGATTCTTTTTCCTACCTCTCTCAAATTTCACCTAGTTTATTTTAAGATTTATTTGAAAAAAATTCAGAACAACTTTTGGTGCTGTTTTTATTTTGTGTGTTAATTCTTTTATATTGCTAAAATAGGATTTTTGAAGAGAGGAGAAATGTTTCAAGTTTTGGAGTGCACCCTGCCTTTCCACACATTGAAGGCAAGCATTCTGAACCTCGGCATAATATTTTTGTGTGTTCAATGACACGTTCATAACATCACCTCACTTTGGAGAAACTTGTTATTTCATGTGATATGATCATATGCATGGGTGCATGTTATTGATTTCCATGCTGTTGGAAATGGACACACTTGTGATGATAATCACCCTCATGTGCCTTGCATGCATACCGGCAGGAACCCGGGAAAACCTCTGCCTTGGGTAGGCATGAGTTTGTCGCTGGTCTCCGTCGGGACGGTTATGTCTGGTATGGCATGGCAAGGTGATATGAGCGGTGACTCTGTTGGTTGAAATATATTCGTCATGCTAATCATGCAGGGAATACTTAAACCTCCTGAGTCGACCGTAGATCGAGTCTTGTGCCAGTAACCCCCATACTTGTTTCGTACTACCACTCGTCTCTACAGCAAGTAGAGTACGGTTCAGTAAGTTGTCAACCTCTTTCTAGCACACACCGTACAGAGAGGCCATGGTGGAAGATACCGGTTGTAGCTGGTAGGCAGGCCACCTGGTCCAGGGGCATGGGTGTTTCCGGTTGGGACCGAGAGGGGAGGCCACCCCTTAGAGCGCGCGATATAAATTTGATCCCATGCTACGCGAGGTTGTAGCCTCCCCACTTAGAGTTTGCTTAAGAGGTGTCGTGGGTGATTCCAGACACGTGTGAGATAAGCTGGTGTGTGCAAGTTAGGTGTGTTTTCAACAAAAAGACCGTAGACGGAATTAGTCCCGATGGACTAAAGAAATCCGTTACTCGTGGGTAAAGAGTACACCCTCTGCAGAGATTAAACATATTCGAATAGCCGTGTCCATGGTTAAGGATGACAGTCTGGGATGGGTCAAGTGTCGGTCTTAGTGTCGGTCTTCGGAGGTGAAACTGTTAACCAGAACTGGAACTACTACCTGTGACTTGTGATAATTATGATTATTATTATTGTTGACTAACCCATGATATTATTGTTATTATCGAGTATCTATGGGATGGTTCTACCTCTGGGATATTCACTATGATTGTTTATTTTAAAGCCCTTTGTGTGGTGTCGCTCAGACGCCCGACTGTGGCATTTCTTTTAAAAGCCCTTTATGTGGTGTCGCTCAGACGCCCGACTGTGGCATTTCTTTTAAAGCCCTTTATGTGGTGTCGCTCAGATGCCTGACTGTGGCATTTCTTTTAAAGCCCTTTATGTGGTGTCGCTCAGACGCCCGACTGTGGCATTTCTT
>NC_041384.1:103412019-103412696 GCF_002162155.2 Triticum dicoccoides
ATCCCATGCTACGCGAGGTTGTAGCCTCCCCACTTAGAGTTTGCTTAACAGGTGTCGTGGGTGATTCCAGACACGTGTGAGATAAGCTGGTGTGTGCAAGTTAGGTGTGTTTTCAACAAAAAGACCGTAGACGGAATTAGTCCCGATGGACTAAAGAAATCCGTTACTCGTGGGTAAAGAGTACACCCTCTGCAGAGATTAAACCTATTCGAATAGCCGTGTCCATGGTTAAGGATTACAGTCTGGGATGGGTCAAGTGTCGGTCTTAGTGTCGGTCTTCGGAGGTGAAACTGTTAACCAGAACTGGAACTACTACCTGTGACTTGTGATAATTATGATTATTATTATTGTTGACTAACCCGTGATATTATTGTTATTATCGAGTATCTCTGGGATGGTTCTACCTCCGGGATATTCACTATGATTGTTTATTTTAAAGCCCTTTGTGTGGTGTCGCTCAGACGCCCGACTGTGGCATTTATTTTAAAGCCCTTTATGTGGTGTCGCTCAGACGCCCGACTGTGGCATTTCTTTTAAAGCCCTTTATGTGGTGTCGCTCAGATGCCTGACTGTGGCATTTCTTTTAAAGCCCTTTATGTGGTGTCGCTCAGACGCCCGACTGTGGCATTTCTTTTAAAGCCCTTTATGTGGTGTCGCTCAAACGCCCGACTGTGGCA
>NC_041384.1:103412770-103420209 GCF_002162155.2 Triticum dicoccoides
TTTTAAAGCCCTTTATGTGGTGTCGCTCAGACGCCCGACTGTGGCATTTCTTTTAAAGCCCTTTATGTGGTGTCGCTCAGACGCCCGACTGTGGCATTTCTTTTAAAGCCCTTTATGTGGTGTCGCTAAGACGCCCGACTGTGGCTTTGCTTGTTATTTATTTCATAAATTTTAATACTACTATGTTATTGCAATTTTATAAATAACTTGCTTGCACGCATCAGAGATTTATTTATCTTTTGTGACTGATGTCATGAGCATAAAAATATTTTCAGCACATCATTGTTATATTATACCTGTGTTCATAATGTTTGCGAGTACATTCAAAGTACTCACTGGCTTGTCCCTGGCTATTGTCTTGGCCAGATTTTCTTGCACGAAGAGGAGCGACGCGATGACAGCCCCGGAACCTAAGTAATGGAGATAGCAGCCTCGCGAAGATAGGAGTTAACCTGGTCAGCTGTTCCCGTGGGAAATGGAGTCCCATAGACACTGATGTTTCACAACCTGCTTCCGCCATCAACCACTAGAAACCATTTGTTGTACTCACAGGCCAGAATGGCCTTGTACTACATATTTTGTTTTCTGCTTGGAATTTCTGTATCAAGTTGGAGCCTCATCAGCTAACAGTAATCCTGGGGCTGATGAGCACGACGGTCTTTTCTAGAAAATTATTACCCGGAAAACCGGTCGTGACAGACTTGGTATAAGAGCCAGGCTGACCATTGGCTAATCCTATCTTAGCCAGGTCGAAAAACTTAGGCAAACCAACCCACTAGACCTTAGCCAAACCCCAGCCAAGCTTCTCGTGCAAGATAGCCACTCAGTAATCCTGACACTTTTGGCAGTCGGTGCCCAACCTATCAGCCTAGCCTGTCGATCGCACACCAGTGACCGATGGCAAAAATGTCTCATTCGCAAGCGTGCGAAGGAAGACTCCGTTCCATTTTCTATAAAAAGGGCACGCTAGCCTCAACCCAGCACAGCACAGTCTCTTCCCCAACCTAGCCACAATGCCTGGCCCCATAGTGCACAACGGGACCACAGCAACCAACCTTGGAGGTTTTGTGACCATCCTCGCAAACCTCACCCGTCGTGCCTATGCGTTAGAGGAGCCACCAGAATACGTTGTGTACCAAGGACCCATGAGCGGTGAAGACCGTCAATTCTGGGCCACTGTACACATCTACGGTAGGGATCTAGCACCCGAGCGCCCCTACAGGTTCACCGGAAGAACAACTTCCTTTGAGCCACAAGCCATACAACTAGCTGCTCGAGAGGCTATAGTTCATCTCAGGCACTTGTCGCCCAGAGTTAACTGTCGCTCGTTTCACTACTACCCCAGACGTGAAGGGTATGGTAGACCACCCCAAGTTGCCAACGGAGATCACGAGACAAATCTTGCATTGTTGCACCTGGTGCGCTATGTAAGTGCACTAGAGGAACTGTGCGATCAAATCACTATTGATTTAATTGCAGCTCGTGGAGAGCTGGTTCGTCGAGCCCCGGCGAGAGAAGAAAACGAGCCCAACGCCGACAACCCAGTCGTGCTGTTTGGACAACCGATCGAGACCCCGAGATCAGCTCCAGCCATCAGCCGAGATGCTTTGATGACCCCAGAAGTGCTTCGTTGCCTTTTGGGAGCACACTCCAACGGGGTTGTGGCCAACAATCCCCGCGATGGTCATCATCACTACCCCGACCCTGCAGTTCCTCCGCCATCTCTGACTAATCCCGGCAGTGAGACACGTGGAGAAGCCTCGACATCCACCAGGCACGCCCGTTTAGACATAAACGAGGTAGACTAAGCCGTACGAGTAGTACCGAGTCTCAGTGTATCCTCACTTTGTAATCATGCGACCATGTATATTAACGCAGCCTGTCGTTGTGCCTCTGTTTTAATAGTAGCCTTGCGTATTTTCTTTGTCAGCGCATAGTTGCACATTTTCCGGGCACAACTACCAAAACCAACCCGACGACAACCACAGTAACACGTCTCTTTATGAGATATGTGTATCTCTGACACTGACCTGACCTTTGGAGCTAAGCTGGCAAATTTATTACCTTTCACCACGGTAAAACGAATCCGGCTCCATTGCTATATAAAGGCCACCTTGTGACCTTACCCAGCAACCCTCACCTTGTGCACCACACTCACAACTTTTTCCTGTCATGCCAAGCCCCAGCATTCATCTGAGAACCCCAGATGCAACCCCAGGTAGCTTTGTCAAAATATTGTGGGATTTTACCCGCAGTACCATGGGTTCTACCCAGCCACCTCAGTACGAGCTGTTCAAATCAAGGATCACTCCTTCCACCTCGGAATATTGGGCAGCAGTGCACATCCCTCCCGTAGACTCCAATCAAGATCCAACGGAAGTTTCCTTCGTGGGGAAATCTATGCCAACCCCACACTTGGCCATAGAAGCTGCTGCGAAAGAAGCGATTGCTCGCGTTCGATCCGCCGTACCCTATGCCCGCGAACGAGGATATTATTACTTCCCGAGCCGTGCAGCACCCGGAGGAGTGACATCTTTTCCTGGTGGACGCATTGAGAGAGACCCAGTCCTGGCCAACCTTGTCCAGTACGTCATCGCTCAAGAACGTTTAACCCAACGTGTGATGGGTTATCTTCAGAGCCTCGCAGATTTAAATCCTCAGATCGCCATCGGCAGAGCACTAAGGCCCGACCAGGAGAGACACGTGCATCGACTGGTCAATCCACTTCCCCCGATAGAAGAGGAGTGTATCCCAGTACCAGAGACATTTTCTAGGGACCCCGTCGAGTTACCGTTTCCATTTTAGACGTCGCTGCAGTGTTCATTATTTGCAACATTTATTTATGTGTGTGACCTATGCGTGATATCCTGAGTTTGTACGACGAGTCAAATATTTGGCTTCTACTAATGTATGTAGTTTTTGTTGTGGTTTATACTCCTTTAAATTAACTGTTTTTCCTCGCGAAATTCTGGAGTGAGATTTCTTTTCCCTGAGTTGCTACATCTACACTTTCTCACGGCGTGGATGTATTAACTTCACACAGCACCAGGTAGCAGACTCACAACCATTACCATTCGAACACATACACTGTTTGCAAAACTTTGCAACGGTGTTACATCCAGCTAATCACCCCCCCCCTAACAACAGTTAGCACCCGGCACACCCCATCTACTCCTCATGATCACCACCACCGCGGTGAGCCAACACCCGAGCAGCAGCGTCGCGATGATCGTCGAGGATCATCGCGCACAGGAGCACAGAGAGCCCCAGCAGTGTCGCCAGCCCTCCGCATATCAGGATCGCAAACCAGTCCGGCATCGCCTCCACCATTAGGGCCTAACCCGAGCTTTGGTAAGCAGTAATGGAGGGAGGAGGAGGAGAAGTGAGGCCAGGTGTGAGGAAGAAGAGAGAGGCACCCCGGCCATTTTATAGCTCGAGCTCGGTGTACGGTGGGCGAAGTCCACCAACGCCGCTCGTCGCCGATCGCCGGTGTTCGGAGTCGAATCCGCGAGCAGTGCCGATAGCGCGCTGGCCCGCGAGGTGAGTGCACGCTGCACCAGCAGCTAGCACGCCGCGCACTACCACGGTACGGCCTAGATGCCCGACACACTAGGCGTCACCGGTGGAGAAAGCGCGTGGGAGAGAGGAAGAAGAAAGAGCCAGAGGGAGTAGAAGAGACTGACAGTGGGCCCCGGGTCCACCTGTCGGCCAGAGAGAGCACTGTGCTCTCGGGTACGACCAACGTATATTTAAATTTAGAAGTTATTCTAAATCTTTATCCAGCGTAGAAATCTCACGTTTTTGTCCCGAACCGTAGACTTTTCCACGCAGCACCAGTTTTCACACTGTGGTTTTTCACCACTTATTGCCCTCTCACTAAAGCCACATCTTTAATGCGTAGTATTTTCTTAACACAGCTTTTAACAAATCTCGAGGACGAGATTTTTCTTAAGGGGGGTAGTGTTGTGACACCCCAAAAATTTGGCCTTGTTTTAATGAATTAAATTTTTTTGCCAGGAATTAAAACTTTGAATTTCTGAGCTCCATTTTTATTTTGAAATCATTTCCTTCCCTGTGATGATGAGTTTTTCCCAGAGAGAAAACTTTCCAAATATGTCATTGGACTTATTTAATCTGTCAAGAGAAACTTTCCCTTATTTAATATAACTAATTAAATAATTAAGTTGCTTGATCTTTACTTTCTTGGAAATGGTTTTTCAAGGTTATATAGCCATATTTGAACTATAACCATTGGATAAATTCACCTAAAATTCTAACCAAAAATTGGAGATGTCATGTGATGTTTTTAAATCACTTTTATACAAAAATATCTTTTATTTATGTAATAGTTTGAGCTCTGCATCAATTTTTCCTTCTCTGGTCCAGAGTGCATTTTGCACTACAACCCTTTTAAATAATTCTTTCTAGCCTCCACCAAAATTATGGGATATTGGTAGTAGCATATGATTCAACATTATGCAAAAACCTAGTGCTGTTATTTGAAAATTTTGAGTCAATCAACCTCTTTTTCATTCTGGTCCAGCCTTGTGATTTCTACTGCAACCCTATTTATTTTTGCTCCAAAGATCTAGTGTTTTCTCCTACTTGTAGACAGCCCTACCAAACCCCTAAATCCAGGAGCATGCACCCATTGGATTAATTTTGGTTCATGAAATAATGTCATTTATTTCCTGTCCAGAATTGTAGTTTTGCAAAACTTGCACTAACAAGTTTTTGCTTTTCACAAACTAACCTCACCACTCTCTCTTGCATCTAAGGAGACCCTGATCTGGAGGATTTGGCCACCCCCAAGAAGAGCCTAGGTGCCTGTGGCATTTTGTCAAACACCTGGAGAGCATAGCCAGATTTGGCATGGATTCAAGTTTACACTGTAAACTTGGTCGCCTGACCTAACAACCATGCCCATTCACCCTCTATCTAACCCTAACCCAGCCCTGTTTCTTCCCACCCTCAACCGCGACCTCTAGCATGCCCTGGCATTACGTCGAGCACGTCCCATGCACGCCCGGAGCGCGAGCAGAGCGTGCGTTTGGCACGCGTTTTGCATGTGCCGCGCCCGAGCCGACGCGTCGCGCCCCTGGCCTTGCTTCCACTGCAGAGCCACGCCACGCACGTCCCTCCTCACCGCAACACGCCAAGCCACCCCTCGCCACGTCCCCGACAGGCCAGGAGCTAGCCGCCACAGCCGCCGACAGCCCCTTCTCCGTTCAGCGCCGCCCAAGCCTCTTTCGCTCGCCACCTGGCCCCTGGAACAGCGCGAGCTCATCCACGAGTGTGTCCGCTAGCGCTCGTCGCCGCCACGACGCCCTAGCTACAGAATGGCGGTCGCCGGCGACCTTATCCGCAGCCGCCGCGGAACCGCCTTGCCACGCCTATAAAAGGAGGCCTCGAGCTTCCCCGAGCACGCAGGAAACCTCAGGCCACCCCAATGGCGCTCCCCTACCTCACATTCGACCCGGGGAGGCCTCCTTCCTCATCTCCGGCAACTCCTGCCACCGCCACCGCCCCGACCAATCCGGCACCTCCAGTACCTCCCCCTCTCCGTTCGCTTCGCCAGGAACCTCCTCATCCTCCCGTGAAACCGTCCCCCTACTCAATTTTGATCGGGAACCACCGCAGCCCCAATATCACTTCGCCCCCGAAACCATCTCCGCCGCGAAGCTCGTCGCCAGCAACTCCGTCCATGTCGGCGACCATAGAGGGTACCCCCGAGTTCGTCTCGACCTCCAGAGCACGCCCATGCACTCAGATCACCGAGGGACGCCGCCATTCTCCGGCGAGCCTCGCCGGAGCTCCGCCCCTGTTCGGTCAGGGGGAGACGACGCGCGCGTGGGCCAGTCAAACCTAACCAGTGGGCCAGGCGGGCCCACTGTCGGTGACTCACGCGGCAGCCACGCTGGATAAGTGGAGGCGTAAAAGGCGCAAATACGTCTTCTCTGTCCGAAAGCGTAATCTCTTTTGAAACGTTTTCTTTTTCCTGATTTTATTAAAAACAGAATTTGTCCAAAACTTTGACTGGTTATATCTTTTTAAATACAACTCCAAATGAAATGATTCTTTTTCCTACCTCTCTCAAATTTCACCTAGTTTATTTTAAGATTTATTTGAAAAAATTTCAGAACAACTTTTGGTGCTGTTTTTATTTTGTGTGTTAATTCTTTTATATTGCTAAAATAGGATTTTTGAAGAGAGGAGAAATGTTTTAAGTTTTGGAGTGCACCCTGCCTTTCCACACATTGAAGGCAAGCATTCTGAACCCCGGCATAATATTTTTGTGTGTTCGATGACACGTTCATAACATCACCTCACTTTGGAGAAACTTGTTATTTCATGTGATATGATCATATGCATGGGTGCATGTTATTGATTTCCATGTTGTTGGAAATGGACACACTTGTGATGATAATCACCCTCATGTGCCTTGCATGCATACGGGCAGGAACCCGGGAAAACCTCTGCCTTGGGTAGGCATGAGTTTGTCGCCGGTCTCCGTCGGGACGGTTATGTCTGGTATGGCATGGCAAGGTGATATGAGCGGTGACTCTGTTGGTTGAAATATATTCGTCATGCTAATCATGCAGGGAATACTTAAACCTCCTGAGTCGACCGTAGATCGAGTCTTGTGCCAGTAACCCCCATACTTGTTTCGTACTACCACTCGTCTCTACAGCAAGTAGAGTACGGTTCAGTAAGTTGTCAACCTCTTTCTAGCACACACCGTACAGAGAGGCCATGGTGGAAGATACTGGTTGTAGCTGGTAGGCAGGCCACCTGGTCCGGGGGCATGGGTGTTTCTGGTTGGGACCGAGAGGGGAGGCCACCCCTTAGAGCGCGCGATATAAATTTGATCCCATGCTACGCGAGGTTGTAGCCTCCCCACTTAGAGTTTGCTTAACAGGTGTCGTGGGTGATTCCAGACACGTGTGAGATAAGCTGGTGTGTGCAAGTTAGGTGTGTTTTCAACAAAAAGACCGTAGACGGAATTAGTCCCGATGGACTAAAGAAATCCGTTACTCGTGGGTAAAGGGTACACCCTCTGCAGAGATTAAACCTATTCGAATAGCCGTGTCCATGGTTAAGGATTACAGTCTGGGATGGGTCAAGTGTCGGTCTTAGTGTCGGTCTTCGGAGGTGAAACTGTTAACCAGAACTGGAACTACTACCTGTGACTTGTGATAATTATGATTGTTTATTTTAAAGCCCTTTGTGTGGTGTCGCTCAGACGCCCGACTGTGGCATTTCTTTTAAAAGCCCTTTATGTGGTGTCGCTCAGACGCCCGACTGTGGCATTTCTTTTAAAGCCCTTTATGTGGTGTCGCTCAGACGCCCGACTGTGGCATTTCTTTTAAAGCCCTTTATGTGGTGTCGCTCAGACGCCCGATTGTGGCATTTCTTTGAAAGCCCTTTGTGTGGTGTCG
>NC_041384.1:103420520-103422807 GCF_002162155.2 Triticum dicoccoides
ACGCCCGACTGTGGCATTTCTTTTAAAGCCCTTTATGTGGTGTCGCTCAGACGCCCGACTGTGGCATTTCTTTTAAAGCCCTTTATGTGGTGTCGCTCAGACGCCCGACTGTGGCATTTCTTTTAAAGCCCTTTATGTGGTGTCGCTAAGACGCCCGCCTGTGGCTTTGCTTGTTATTTATTTCATAAATTTTAATACTACTATGTTATTGCAATTTTATAAATAACTTGCTTGCACACATCAGAGATTTATTTATCTTTTGTGACTGACGTCATGAGCATAAAAATATTTTCAGCACATCATTGTTATATTATACCTGTGTTCATAATGTTTGCGAGTACATTCAAAGTACTCACTGGCTTGTCCCTGGCTATTGTCTTGGCCAGATTTTCTTGCACGAAGAGGAGCGACGCGATGACAGCCCCGTAACCTAAGTAATGGAGATAGCAGCCTCGCGAAGATAGGAGTTAACCTGGTCAGCTGTTCCCGTGGGAAATGGAGTCCCATAGACACTGATGTTTCACAACCCGCTTCCGCCATCAACCACTAGAAACCATTTGTTGTACTCAGAGGCCAGAATGGCCTTGTACTACATATTTTGTTTTCTTCTTGGAATTTCTGTATCAAGTTGGAGCCTCATCAGCTAACAGTAATCCTGGGGCTGATGAGCACGACGGTCTTTTCTGGAAAATTATTACCCGGAAAACCGGTCGTGACAAAATGGGATAAGATTCAGATGGACTTCGTCACTGGCCTTCCAAAGTCTCAGAAAGGTAACGATGCTATCTTTGTCGTCATCGACCAATTCTCAAAGATTGCTCACTTTCTGCCAGTCAAGGAGACTATCACTGCTAGTCAATTGGCAAACTTGTATATCTCCCGAATTGTGTCACTCCACAGCATCCCGAAGGAGATCAGTTCAGACCGCGACTGTATTTTCACTTCTAAGTTCTGTGATAGTTTCCAAGAGGCAATGGGAACTCATATTACCTGGATCACTGCTTATCATCCCCAATCCCAAGGCCAAGTCGAGCGAGTCAATCAAATTCTTGAAGACATGCTTCGAGCTTGTGTTATTTCTTTTGGGAACAAGTGGGAAGAATCTCTCCCTTATGCAGAGTTCTCTTATAACAACAGCTATCAAGCCAGCTTGAAGATGGCACCCTTTGAAGTGATTTATGGACGTAAGTGCCGAACCCCTCTGAATTGGTCAAAAACTGGGGAACGACCACTCATTGGTCCAGACATTATTCAACAAGCTAAAGAGTAGGTTCACATTGTTCGGGATAATCTCAAGGCGGTCCAGTCCCTCCAGAAGAGCAACTATGACCGGAAACACTGGGTTCAACTTATCAACCTGGTGAGCAAGCTTATTTGCGAGTCATCCCTTTGAGAGGCACTCATCGGTTCGGAGTCAAGGGCAAGCTAGCTCCGCGCTACATTGGTCCCTTCTGTATCCTCGCCCGTCATGGACTGGTGGCTTATCAACTGGAGTTGCCACCTCAGTTCTCTCACGTCCATGATGTCTTCCACGTGTCGCAACTTCGTCGATGCTTCAAGGATCCGGAACGTGAAGTGGATCCGGAACTGATTGAAGTGCAAGATGATCTCACATACAAAGGGCATCCGATCTGCATTCTTGAAGAAGCTGAACGTCGAACACGACAGAAGGTTACCAAGTTCCTCAAGGTGCAATGGTCAAATCGTTCTAAAGATGAAGCCACTTGGGAACGCGAGGATAACCTCCATGCTGAGTACCCCGACCTGTTCCCTTCTACCTCTTAATTCTCGGGACGAGAATTTCTTTTAGAGGAGGAGAGTTGTAACCCCCCGGTGTAATGATGCTACAGTAACCACTGGGGTTCAGTTAATTATTTTGCTAAACAAGTGCTTGATCATCTTTGTCTCCTCTCTCTTTCAAATTCCAGTTGAATTCAAATTCAAATTTTGTGTGGAATTCAAAATGCTCAAACATGAAAACTAAAATGTTCATCATGTGGGAAGTATTCTTCTGGTAATATTGGTGGTGAACCAACATTTTTTTAATGTGAAGGTGACCTAAAATAGCTAAAACAGAAAAGCAAAAAAAAAAAGGAAAGAAAAAGGAAAACGGAAAAGGAAAGGAGAGAGAGGGAAGTGCCCCTGCCCCACTGGGGCCAAGCCCACCTGGGCCGGCCCACCATTGCCCACCCGAGCCAGCCCAGATCCCCCTCCCCGTCCCCTTCCCTGTTCCCCTAACCGGGGTCGGAACAGCGGCGTAGCCCCGCCGAACCCACTCGCCGTCGCC